>NW_027479884.1:0-57178 GCF_051014685.1 Ptiloglossa arizonensis
TTATACGTTATACGTTATACGTTATACGTTATTTGTTATAGGTTTACGTTATACGTTATACGTTATACGTTATACGTTATACGTTATACGTTATACGTTATACGTTATACGTTATACGTTATACGTTATACGTTATACGTTATACGTTATACGTTATACGTTATACGTTATACGTTATACGTTATACGTATTACGTTGTACGTTATACGTTATACGTTATACGTTATACGTTATACGTTATACTTTAAACGTTATACGTTATACGTTATACGTTATACGTTATACGTTATACGTTATACGTTATACGTTATACGTTATTTGTTATAGGTTATACGTTATACGTTATACGTTATACGTTATACGTTATACGTTATACGTTATACGTTATACGTTATACGTTATACGTTATACGTTATACGTTATACGTTATACGTTATACGTTATACGTTATACGTTATACGTTATACGTTATACGTTATACGTTATACGTTATACGTTATACGTTATACGTTATACGTTATACGTTATACGTTATACGTTATACGTTATACGTTGTACGTTATACGTTGTACGTTATACGTTATACGTTATACGTTATACGTTATACGTTATACGTTATACGTTATACGTTATACGTTATACGTATTACGTTATACGTTATACGTTATACGTTATACGTTATACGTTATACGTTATACTTTAAACGTTATACGTTATACGTTATACGTTATACGTTATACGTTATACGTTATACGTATACGTTATACGTTATACGTTATACGTTATACGTTATACGTTATACGTTACGTTATACGTTATACGTTATACGTTATACGTTATACGTTATACGTTATACGTTATACGTTATACGTTATACGTTATACGTTATACGTTATACGTTATACGTTATACGTTATACGTTATACGTTATACGTTATACGTTATACGTTATACGTTATACGTTATACGTTATACGTTATACGTTATACGTTATACGTTTACGTTATACGTTATACGTTATACGTTATACGTTATACGTTATACGTTATACGTTATACGTTATACGTTATACGTTATACGTTATACGTTATACGTTATACGTTATACGTTATACGTTATACGTTATACGTTAGACGTTATACGTTATACGTATTACGTTATACGTTATACGTTATACGTTATACGTTATACGTTATACGTTATACGTTATACGTTATACGTTATACGTTATACGTTATACGTTATACGTTCTACGTTATACGTTATACCTTATACGTTATACGTTATACGTTATACGTTATACGTTATACGTTATACGTTATACGTTATACGTTATACGTTATACGTTATACGTTATACGTTATACGTTATACGTTATACGTTATACGTTATACGTTATACGTTATACGTTATACGTTATTTGTTATAGGTTTACGTTATACGTTATACGTTATACGTTATACGTTATACGTTATACGTTATACGTTATACGTTATACGTTATACGTTATACGTTATACGTTATACGTTATACGTTATACGTTATACGTTATACGTTATACGTTATACGTTATTTGTTATAGGTTTACGTTGTACGTTATACGTTATACGTTATACGTTATACGTTATACGTTATACGTTATACGTTATACGTTATACGTTATACGTTATACGTTATACGTTATACGTTATACGTTATACGTTATACGTTACACGTTATACGTTACACGTTATACGTTATACGTTATACGTTATACGTTATACGTTATACGTTAGACGTTATACGTTATACGTTATACTTTATACGGTATACGTTATACTTTATACGTTATACGTTATACGTTAGACGTTATACGTTATACGTTATACGTTATACGTTATACGTTATACGTTACACGTTATACGTTACACGTTATACGTTATACGTTATACGTTATACGTTATACGTTATACGTTATACGTTATACGTTATACGTTATACGTTATACGTTATACGTTATACGTATTACGTTATACGTTATACGTTATACGTTATACGTTATACGTTATACGTTATACGTTATACGTTATACGTTATACGTTATACGTTATACGTTATACGTTATACGTTATACGTTATACGTTATACGTTATACGTTATACGTTATACGTTATACGTTATACGTTATACGTTATTTGTTATAGGTTTACGTTATACGTTATACGTTATACGTTATACTTTAAACGTTATACGTTATACGTTATACGTTATACGTTATACGTTATACGTTAGACGTTATACGTTATACGTATTACGTTATACGTTATACGTTATACGTTATACGTTATACGTTATACGTTATACGTTATACGTTATACGTTATACGTTATACGTTATACGTCATACGTTATACGTTATACGTTATACGTTATACGTTATACGTCTTACGTTCTACGTTATACGTTATACGTTATACGTTATACGTTATACGTTATACGTTATACGTTATACGTTATACGTTATACGTTATACGTTATACGTTATACGTTATACGTTATACGTTATACGTTATACGTTATACGTTATACGTTATACGTTATACGTTATACGTTATTTGTTATAGGTTTACGTTTTACGTTATACGTTATACGTTATACGTTATACGTTATACGTTATACGTTATACGTTATACGTTATACGTTATACGTTATACGTTATACGTTATACGTTATACGTTATACGTTATACGTTATACGTTATACGTTATACGTTATACGTTATACGTTATACGTTATACGTTATACGTTATACGTTATTTGTTATAGGTTTACGTTATACGTTATACGTTATACGTTATACTTTAAACGTTATACGTTATACGTTATACGTTATACGTTATACGTTATACGTTATACGTTATACGTTATACGTTATACGTTATACGTTATACGTTATACGTTATACGTTATACGTTATACGTTATACGTTATACGTTATACGTTATACGTATTACGTTATACGTTATACGTTATACGTTATACGTTATACGTTATACGTTATACTTTTAACGTTATACGTTATACGTTATACGTTATACGTTATACGTTATACGTTATACGTTATTTGTTATAGGTTATACGTTATATGTTATACGTTATACGTTATACGTTATACGTTATACGTTATACGTTATACGTTATACGTTATACGTTATACGTTATACGTTATACGTTATACGTTATACGTTATACGTTATACGTTATACGTTATACGTTATACGTTATACGTTATACGTTATACGTTGTACGTTATACGTTATACGTTATACGTTATACGTTATACGTTATACGTTATACGTTATACGTTATACGTTATACGTATTACGTTATACGTTATACGTTATACGTTATACGTTATACGTTATACGTTATACGTTATACGTTATACGTTATACGTTATACGTTAGACGTTATACGTTATACGTTATACTTTATACGGTATACGTTATACGTTATACGTTATACGTTATACGTTATACGTTATACGTTAGACGTTATACGTTATACGTATTACGTTATACGTTATACGTTATACGTTATACGTTATACGTTATACGTTATACGTTATACGTTATACGTTATACGTTATACGTTATTTGTTATAGGTTATACGTTATACGTTATACGTTATACGTTATACGTTATACGTTATACGTTATACGTTAAACGTTATACGTTATACGTTATACGTTATACGTTATACGTTATACGTTATACGTATTACGTTATACGTTATACGTTATACGTTATACGTTATACGTTATACGTTATACGTTATACGTTATACGTTATACGTTATACGTTATACGTTATACGTTATACGTTATACGTTATACGTTATACGTTACACGTTATACGTTATACGTTATACGCTATACGTTATACGTTATACGTTATACGTTATACGTTAGACGTTATACGTTATACGTTATACTTTTTACGGTATACGTTATACTTTATACGTTATACGTTATACGTTAGACGTTATACGTTATACGTTATACGTTATACGTTATACGTTATACGTTACACGTTATACGTTACACGTTATACGTTATACGTTATACGTTATACGTTATACGTTATACGTTATACGTTATACGTTATACGTTATACGTTATACGTTATACGTTATACGTATTACGTTATACGTTATACGTTATACGTTATACGTTATACGTTATACGTTATACGTTATACGTTATACGTTATACGTTATACGTTATACGTTATACGTTATACGTTATACGTTATACGTTATACGTTATACGTTATACGTTATACGTTATACGTTATACGTTATACGTATTACGTTATACGTTATACGTTATACGTTATACGTTATACGTTATACGTTATACGTTAAACGTTATACGTTATACGTTATACGTTATACGTTATACGTTATACGTTATACGTTATACGTTATACGTTATACGTTATACGTTATACGTATTACGTTATACGTTATACGTTATACGTTATACGTTATACGTTATACGTTATACGTTATACGTTATACGTTATACGTTATACGTTATACGTTATACGTTATACGTTATACGTTATACGTTATACGTTATACGTTATACGTTAGACGTTATACGTTATACGTTATACTTTATACGGTATACGTTATACTTTATACGTTATACGTTATACGTTATACGTTATACGTTATACGTTATACGTTATACGTTATACGTTATACGTTATACGTTATACGTTATACGTTATACGTTATACGTTATACGTTATACGTTATACGTTATACGTTATACGTTATACGTTATACGTTATACGTTATACGTTATTTGTTATAGGTTTACGTTATACGTTATACGTTATACGTCATACGTTATACGTTATACGTTATACGTTATACGTTATACGTTATACGTTATACGTTATACGTTATACGTTATACGTTATACGTTATACGTTATACGTTATACGTTATACGTTATACGTTATACGTTATACGTTATACGTTATACGTTATACGTTTTACGTTCTACGTTATACGTTATACGTTATACGTTATACGTTATACGTTATACGTTATACGTTATACGTTATACGTTATACGTTATACGTTATACGTTATACGTTATACGTTATACGTTATACGTTATACGTATTACGTTATACGTTATACATTATACGTTATACGTTATACGTTATACGTTATACGTTACACGTTATACGTTATACGTTATACGTTATACGTTATACGTTATACGTTATACGTTATACGTTATACGTTAGACGTTATACGTTATACGTTATACTTTATACGGTATACGTTATACTTTATACGTTATACGTTATACGTTATACGTTATACGTTATACGTTATACGTTATACGTTATACGTTATACGTTATACGTTATACGTTATACGTTATTTGTTATAGGGTACGTTATACGTTATACGTTATACGTCATACGTTATACGTTATACGTTATACGTTATACGTTATACGTTATACGTTATACGTTATACGTTATACGTTATACGTTATACGTTATACGTTATACGTTATACGTTATACGTTATACGTTATACGTTATACGTTATACGTTATACGTTATACGTTATACGTTATACGTTATACGTTATACGTTAGACGTTATACGTTATACGTATTACGTTATACGTTATACGTTATACGTTATACGTTATACGTTATACGTTATACGTTATACGTTATACGTTATACGTTATACGTTATTTGTTATAGGTTATACGTTATACGTTATACGTTATACGTTATACGTTATACGTTATACGTTATACGTTAAACGTTATACGTTATACGTTATACGTTATACGTTATACGTTATACGTTATACGTATTACGTTATACGTTATACGTTATACGTTATACGTTATACGTTATACGTTATACGTTATACGTTATACGTTATACGTTATACGTTATACGTTATACGTTATACGTTATACGTTATACGTTATACGTTATACGTTATACGTTATACGTTATACGTTATACGTTATACGTTATACGTTATACGTTATACGTTATACGTTAGACGTTATACGTTATACGTTATACTTTATACGTTATACGTTATACGTTATACGTTATACGTTATACGTTATACGTTATACGTTATACGTTATACGTTATACGTTATACGTTATACGTTATACGTTATACGTTATACGTTATACGTTATACGTTATACGTTATACGTTATACGTTATTTGTTATAGGTTATACGTTATACGTTATACGTTATACGTTATACGTTATACGTTATACGTTATACGTTATACGTTATACGTTATACGTTATACGTTATACGTTATACGTTATACGTTACACGTAATACGTTATACGTTATACGTTATACGTTATACGTTATACGTTATACGTTATACGTTATACGTTATACGTTATACGTTATACGTTATACGTTATTTGTTATAGGTTTACGTTATACGTTATACGTTATACGTTATACGTTATACGTTATACGTTATACGTTATAGGTTATACGTTATACGTTATACGTTATACGTTATACGTTATACGTTATACGTTATACGTTATACGTTATACGTTATACGTTATACGTATTACGTTATACGTTATACGTTATACGTTATACGTTATACGTTATACGTTATACTTTAAACGTTATACGTTATACGTTATACGTTATACGTTATACGTTATACGTTATACGTTATACGTTATACGTTATTTGTTATAGGTTATACGTTATACGTTATACGTTATACGTTATACGTTATACGTTATACGTTATACGTTATACGTTATACGTTATACGTTATACGTTATACGTTATACGTTATACGTTATACGTTATACGTTATACGTTATACGTTATACGTTATACGTTATACGTTATACGTTATACGTTATACGTTATACGTTATACGTTATACGTTATACGTTGTACGTTATACGTTGTACGTTATACGTTATACGTTATACGTTATACGTTATACGTTATACGTTATACGTTATACGTTATACGTTATACGTATTACGTTATACGTTATACGTTATACGTTATACGTTATACGTTATACGTTATACTTTAAACGTTATACGTTATACGTTATACGTTATACGTTATACGTTATACGTTATACGTTATACGTTATACGTTATACGTTATACGTTATACGTTATACGTTATACGTTATACGTTATACGTTATACGTTATACGTTATACGTTATACGTTATACGTTATACGTTATACGTTATACGTTATACGTTATACGTTATACGTTATACGTTATACGTTATACGTTATACGTTATACGTTATACGTTATACGTTATACGTTATACGTTATACGTTATACGTTATACGTTATACGTTAGACGTTATACGTTTTACGTTATACGTTATACGTTATACGTTATACGTTATACGTTATACGTTACACGTTATACGTTATACGTTATACGTTATACGTTATACGTTATACGTTATACGTTATACGTTATACGTTAGACGTTATACGTTATACGTATTACGTTATACGTTATACGTTATACGTTATACGTTATACGTTATACGTTATACGTTACACGTTATACGTTACACGTTATACGTTATACGTATTACGCTATACGTTATACGTTATACGTTATACGTTATACGTTATACGTTATACGTTATACGTTATACGTTATACGTTATACGTTATACGTTATACGTTATACGTTATACGTTATACGTTATACGTTATACGTTATACGTTATTTGTTATAGGTTATACGTTATAGGTTATACGTTATACGTTATACGTTATACGTTATACGTTATACGTTATACGTTATACGTTATACGTTATACGTTATACGTTATACGTTATACGTTATACGTTATACGTTATACGTTATACGTTATACGTTATACGTTATACGTTATACGTTATACGTTATACGTTATACGTTCTACGTTATACGTTGTACGTTATACGTTATACGTTATACGTTATACGTTATACGTTATACGTTATACGTTATACGTTATACGTTATACGTTATACGTATTGCGTTATACGTTATACGTTATACGTTATACGTTATACGTTATACGTTATACTTTAAACGTTATACGTTATACGTTATACGTTATACGTTATACGTTATACGTTATACGTTATACGTTATACGTTATACGTTATACGTTATACGTTATACGTTATACGTTATACGTTATACGTTATACGTTATACGTTATACGTTATACGTTATACGTTATACGTTATACGTTATACGTTATACGTTATACGTTATACGTTATACGTTATACGTTACACGTTATACGTTACACGTTATACGTTATACGTTATACGTTATACGTTACACGTTATACGTTACACGTTATACGTTATACGTTATACGTTATACGTTATACGTTATACGTTAGACGTTATACGTTATACGTATTACGTTATACGTTATACGTTATACGTTATACGTTATACGTTATACGTTATACGTTATACGTTATACGTTATACGTTATACGTTATACGTTATACGTTATACGTTATACGTTATACGTTATACGTTATACGTTATACGTTATACGTTATACGTTATACGTTATACGTTATACGTTAGACGTTATACGTTATACGTATTACGTTATACGTTATACGTTATACGTTATACGTTATACGTTATACGTTATACGTTATACGTTATACGTTATACGTTATACGTTATACGTCATACGTTATACGTTATACGTTATACGTTATACGTTATACGTCTTACGTTCTACGTTATACGTTATACGTTATACGTTATACGTTATACGTTATACGTTATACGTTATACGTTATACGTTATACGTTATACGTTATACGTTATACGTTATACGTTATACGTTATACGTTATACGTTATACGTTATACGTTATACGTTATACGTTATACGTTATTTGTTATAGGTTTACGTTTTACGTTATACGTTATACGTTATACGTTATACGTTATACGTTATACGTTATACGTTATACGTTATACGTTATACGTTATACGTTATACGTTATACGTTATACGTTATACGTTATACGTTATACGTTATACGTTATACGTTATACGTTATACGTTATACGTTATACGTTATACGTTATACGTTATTTGTTATAGGTTTACGTTATACGTTATACGTTATACGTTATACTTTAAACGTTATACGTTATACGTTATACGTTATACGTTATACGTTATACGTTATACGTTATACGTTATACGTTATACGTTATACGTTATACGTTATACGTTATACGTTATACGTTATACGTTATACGTTATACGTTATACGTTATACGTATTACGTTATACGTTATACGTTATACGTTATACGTTATACGTTATACGTTATACTTTTAACGTTATACGTTATACGTTATACGTTATACGTTATACGTTATACGTTATACGTTATTTGTTATAGGTTATACGTTATATGTTATACGTTATACGTTATACGTTATACGTTATACGTTATACGTTATACGTTATACGTTATACGTTATACGTTATACGTTATACGTTATACGTTATACGTTATACGTTATACGTTATACGTTATACGTTATACGTTATACGTTATACGTTATACGTTGTACGTTATACGTTATACGTTATACGTTATACGTTATACGTTATACGTTATACGTTATACGTTATACGTTATACGTATTACGTTATACGTTATACGTTATACGTTATACGTTATACGTTATACGTTATACGTTATACGTTATACGTTATACGTTATACGTTAGACGTTATACGTTATACGTTATACTTTATACGGTATACGTTATACGTTATACGTTATACGTTATACGTTATACGTTATACGTTAGACGTTATACGTTATACGTATTACGTTATACGTTATACGTTATACGTTATACGTTATACGTTATACGTTATACGTTATACGTTATACGTTATACGTTATACGTTATTTGTTATAGGTTATACGTTATACGTTATACGTTATACGTTATACGTTATACGTTATACGTTATACGTTAAACGTTATACGTTATACGTTATACGTTATACGTTATACGTTATACGTTATACGTATTACGTTATACGTTATACGTTATACGTTATACGTTATACGTTATACGTTATACGTTATACGTTATACGTTATACGTTATACGTTATACGTTATACGTTATACGTTATACGTTATACGTTACACGTTATACGTTATACGTTATACGCTATACGTTATACGTTATACGTTATACGTTATACGTTAGACGTTATACGTTATACGTTATACTTTTTACGGTATACGTTATACTTTATACGTTATACGTTATACGTTAGACGTTATACGTTATACGTTATACGTTATACGTTATACGTTATACGTTACACGTTATACGTTACACGTTATACGTTATACGTTATACGTTATACGTTATACGTTATACGTTATACGTTATACGTTATACGTTATACGTTATACGTTATACGTTATACGTATTACGTTATACGTTATACGTTATACGTTATACGTTATACGTTATACGTTATACGTTATACGTTATACGTTATACGTTATACGTTATACGTTATACGTTATACGTTATACGTTATACGTTATACGTTATACGTTATACGTTATACGTTATACGTTATACGTTATACGTATTACGTTATACGTTATACGTTATACGTTATACGTTATACGTTATACGTTATACGTTATACGTTAAACGTTATACGTTATACGTTATACGTTATACGTTATACGTTATACGTTATACGTTATACGTTATACGTTATACGTTATACGTTATACGTATTACGTTATACGTTATACGTTATACGTTATACGTTATACGTTATACGTTATACGTTATACGTTATACGTTATACGTTATACGTTATACGTTATACGTTATACGTTATACGTTATACGTTATACGTTAGACGTTATACGTTATACGTATTACGTTATACGTTATACGTTATACGTTATACGTTATACGTTATACGTTATACGTTATACGTTATACGTTATACGTTATACGTTATACGTTATACGTTATACGTTATACGTTATACGTTATACGTTATACGTTATACGTTATACGTTATACGTTATTTGTTATAGGTTATACGTTATACGTTATACGTTATACGTTATACGTTATACGTTATACGTTATACGTTATACGTTATACGTTATACGTTATACGTTATACGTTATACGTTATACGTTATACGTTATACGTTATACGTTATACGTTATACGTTATACGTTATACGTTATACGTTATACGTTATACGTTATACGTTATACGTTATACGTTATACGTTATACGTTATACGTATTACGTTATACGTTATACGTTATACGTTATACGTTATACGTTATACGTTATACGTTAAACGTTATACGTTATACGTTATACGTTATACGTTATACGTTATACGTTATACGTATTACGTTATACGTTATACGTTATACGTTATACGTTATACGTTATACGTTATACGTTATACGTTATACGTTATACGTTATACGTTATACGTTATTTGTTATAGGTTTACGTTATACGTTATACGTTATACGTTATACGTTATACGTTATACGTTATACGTTATACGTTATACGTTATACGTTATACGTTATACGTTATACGTTATACGTTATACGTTATACGTTATACGTTATACGTTATACGTTATACGTTATACGTTATACGTTATACGTTATACGTTATACGTTATACGTTATACGTTATACGTTATACGTTATACGTTATACGTTATACGTTAGACGTTATACGTTATACGTTATACTTTATACGGTATACGTTATACTTTATACGTTATACGTTATACGTTATACGTTATACGTTATACGTTATACGTTATACGTTATACGTTATACGTTATACGTTATACGTTATACGTTATACGTTATACGTCATACGTTATACGTTATACGTTATACGTTATACGTTATACGTTATACGTTATACGTTATACGTTATACGTTATTTGTTATAGGTTTACGTTATACGTTATACGTTATACGTCATACGTTATACGTTATACGTTATACGTTATACGTTATACGTTATACGTTATACGTTATACGTTATACGTTATACGTTATACGTTATACGTTATACGTTATACGTTATACGTTATACGTTATACGTTATACGTTATACGTTATACGTTATACGTTATACGTTATACGTTATACGTTAGACGTTATACGTTATACGTATTACGTTATACGTTATACGTTATACGTTATACGTTATACGTTATACGTTATACGTTATACGTTATACGTTATACGTTATACGTTATACGTTATACGTTATACGTTATACGTTATACGTTATACGTTATACGTTATACGTTATACGTTATACGTTATTTGTTATAGGTTATACGTTATACGTTATACGTTATACGTTATACGTTATACGTTATACGTTATACGTTATACGTTATACGTTATACGTTATACGTTATACGTTATACGTTATACGTTACACGTAATACGTTATACGTTATACGTTATACGTTATACGTTATACGTTATACGTTATACGTTATACGTTATACGTTATACGTTATACGTTATACGTTATACGTTATACGTTATACGTTATACGTTATACGTTATTTGTTATAGGTTATACGTTATATGTTATACGTTATACGTTATACGTTATACGTTATACGTTATACGTTATACGTTATACGTTATACGTTATACGTTATACGTTACACGTTATACGTTATACGTTATACGTTATACGTTATACGTTATACGTTAGACGTTATACGTTATACGTATTACGTTATACGTTATACGTTATACGTTATACGTTATACGTTATACGTTATACGTTATACGTTATACGTTATACGTTATACGTTATACGTTATACGTTATACGTTATACGTTATACGTTATACGTTATACGTTATACGTTATACGTTATACGTTATACGTTATACGTTATACGTTAGACGTTATACGTTATACGTATTACGTTATACGTTATACGTTATACGTTATACGTTATACGTTATACGTTATACGTTATACGTTATACGTTATACGTTATACGTTATACGTCATACGTTATACGTTATACGTTATACGTTATACGTTATACGTCTTACGTTCTACGTTATACGTTATACGTTATACGTTATACGTTATACGTTATACGTTATACGTTATACGTTATACGTTATACGTTATACGTTATACGTTATACGTTATACGTTATACGTTATACGTTATACGTTATACGTTATACGTTATACGTTATACGTTATACGTTATTTGTTATAGGTTTACGTTTTACGTTATACGTTATACGTTATACGTTATACGTTATACGTTATACGTTATACGTTATACGTTATACGTTATACGTTATACGTTATACGTTATACGTTATACGTTATACGTTATACGTTATACGTTATACGTTATACGTTATACGTTATACGTTATACGTTATACGTTATACGTTATACGTTATTTGTTATAGGTTTACGTTATACGTTATACGTTATACGTTATACTTTAAACGTTATACGTTATACGTTATACGTTATACGTTATACGTTATACGTTATACGTTATACGTTATACGTTATACGTTATACGTTATACGTTATACGTTATACGTTATACGTTATACGTTATACGTTATACGTTATACGTTATACGTATTACGTTATACGTTATACGTTATACGTTATACGTTATACGTTATACGTTATACTTTTAACGTTATACGTTATACGTTATACGTTATACGTTATACGTTATACGTTATACGTTATTTGTTATAGGTTATACGTTATATGTTATACGTTATACGTTATACGTTATACGTTATACGTTATACGTTATACGTTATACGTTATACGTTATACGTTATACGTTATACGTTATACGTTATACGTTATACGTTATACGTTATACGTTATACGTTATACGTTATACGTTATACGTTATACGTTGTACGTTATACGTTATACGTTATACGTTATACGTTATACGTTATACGTTATACGTTATACGTTATACGTTATACGTATTACGTTATACGTTATACGTTATACGTTATACGTTATACGTTATACGTTATACGTTATACGTTATACGTTATACGTTATACGTTAGACGTTATACGTTATACGTTATACTTTATACGGTATACGTTATACGTTATACGTTATACGTTATACGTTATACGTTATACGTTAGACGTTATACGTTATACGTATTACGTTATACGTTATACGTTATACGTTATACGTTATACGTTATACGTTATACGTTATACGTTATACGTTATACGTTATACGTTATTTGTTATAGGTTATACGTTATACGTTATACGTTATACGTTATACGTTATACGTTATACGTTATACGTTAAACGTTATACGTTATACGTTATACGTTATACGTTATACGTTATACGTTATACGTATTACGTTATACGTTATACGTTATACGTTATACGTTATACGTTATACGTTATACGTTATACGTTATACGTTATACGTTATACGTTATACGTTATACGTTATACGTTATACGTTATACGTTACACGTTATACGTTATACGTTATACGCTATACGTTATACGTTATACGTTATACGTTATACGTTAGACGTTATACGTTATACGTTATACTTTTTACGGTATACGTTATACTTTATACGTTATACGTTATACGTTAGACGTTATACGTTATACGTTATACGTTATACGTTATACGTTATACGTTACACGTTATACGTTACACGTTATACGTTATACGTTATACGTTATACGTTATACGTTATACGTTATACGTTATACGTTATACGTTATACGTTATACGTTATACGTTATACGTATTACGTTATACGTTATACGTTATACGTTATACGTTATACGTTATACGTTATACGTTATACGTTATACGTTATACGTTATACGTTATACGTTATACGTTATACGTTATACGTTATACGTTATACGTTATACGTTATACGTTATACGTTATACGTTATACGTTATACGTATTACGTTATACGTTATACGTTATACGTTATACGTTATACGTTATACGTTATACGTTAAACGTTATACGTTATACGTTATACGTTATACGTTATACGTTATACGTTATACGTTATACGTTATACGTTATACGTTATACGTTATACGTATTACGTTATACGTTATACGTTATACGTTATACGTTATACGTTATACGTTATACGTTATACGTTATACGTTATACGTTATACGTTATACGTTATACGTTATACGTTATACGTTATACGTTATACGTTAGACGTTATACGTTATACGTATTACGTTATACGTTATACGTTATACGTTATACGTTATACGTTATACGTTATACGTTATACGTTATACGTTATACGTTATACGTTATACGTTATACGTTATACGTTATACGTTATACGTTATACGTTATACGTTATACGTTATACGTTATACGTTATTTGTTATAGGTTATACGTTATACGTTATACGTTATACGTTATACGTTATACGTTATACGTTATACGTTATACGTTATACGTTATACGTTATACGTTATACGTTATACGTTATACGTTATACGTTATACGTTATACGTTATACGTTATACGTTATACGTTATACGTTATACGTTATACGTTATACGTTATACGTTATACGTTATACGTTATACGTTATACGTTATACGTATTACGTTATACGTTATACGTTATACGTTATACGTTATACGTTATACGTTATACGTTAAACGTTATACGTTATACGTTATACGTTATACGTTATACGTTATACGTTATACGTATTACGTTATACGTTATACGTTATACGTTATACGTTATACGTTATACGTTATACGTTATACGTTATACGTTATACGTTATACGTTATACGTTATTTGTTATAGGTTTACGTTATACGTTATACGTTATACGTTATACGTTATACGTTATACGTTATACGTTATACGTTATACGTTATACGTTATACGTTATACGTTATACGTTATACGTTATACGTTATACGTTATACGTTATACGTTATACGTTATACGTTATACGTTATACGTTATACGTTATACGTTATACGTTATACGTTATACGTTATACGTTATACGTTATACGTTATACGTTATACGTTAGACGTTATACGTTATACGTTATACTTTATACGGTATACGTTATACTTTATACGTTATACGTTATACGTTATACGTTATACGTTATACGTTATACGTTATACGTTATACGTTATACGTTATACGTTATACGTTATACGTTATACGTTATACGTCATACGTTATACGTTATACGTTATACGTTATACGTTATACGTTATACGTTATACGTTATACGTTATACGTTATTTGTTATAGGTTTACGTTATACGTTATACGTTATACGTCATACGTTATACGTTATACGTTATACGTTATACGTTATACGTTATACGTTATACGTTATACGTTATACGTTATACGTTATACGTTATACGTTATACGTTATACGTTATACGTTATACGTTATACGTTATACGTTATACGTTATACGTTATACGTTATACGTTATACGTTATACGTTAGACGTTATACGTTATACGTATTACGTTATACGTTATACGTTATACGTTATACGTTATACGTTATACGTTATACGTTATACGTTATACGTTATACGTTATACGTTATACGTTATACGTTATACGTTATACGTTATACGTTATACGTTATACGTTATACGTTATACGTTATACGTTATTTGTTATAGGTTATACGTTATACGTTATACGTTATACGTTATACGTTATACGTTATACGTTATACGTTATACGTTATACGTTATACGTTATACGTTATACGTTATACGTTATACGTTACACGTAATACGTTATACGTTATACGTTATACGTTATACGTTATACGTTATACGTTATACGTTATACGTTATACGTTATACGTTATACGTTATACGTTATACGTTATACGTTATACGTTATACGTTATACGTTATTTGTTATAGGTTATACGTTATATGTTATACGTTATACGTTATACGTTATACGTTATACGTTATACGTTATACGTTATACGTTATACGTTATACGTTATACGTTATACGTTATACGTTATACGTTATACGTTATACGTTATACGTTATACGTTATACGTTATACGTTATACGTTATACGTTATACGTTATACGTTATACGTTATACGTTATACGTTATACGTATTACGTTATACGTTATACGTTATACGTTATACGTTATACGTTATACGTTATACGTTAAACGTTATACGTTATACGTTATACGTTATACGTTATACGTTATACGTTATACGTATTACGTTATACGTTATACGTTATACGTTATACGTTATACGTTATACGTTATACGTTATACGTTATACGTTATACGTTATACGTTATACGTTATACGTTATACGTTATACGTTATACGTTATACGTTATACGTCACACGTTATACGTTAAACTTTATACGATATACGTTATACGTTATACGTTATACGTTATACGTTATACGTTATACGTTATACGCTATACGTTATACGTTTTACGTTATACGTTATACGTTATACGTTATACGTCACACGTTATACGTTATACTTTATACGATATACGTTATACGTTATACGTTATACGTTATACGTTATACATTATACGTTATACGTTATACGTTATACGGTATACGTTATACGTTATACGTTATACGTTATACGTTATACGTTATACGTTATACGTTATACGTTATACGTTATACGTTATACGTTATACGTTATACGTTATACGTTATACGTTATACGTTATACGTTATACGTTATACGTCATACGTTATACGTATTACGTTATACGTTATACATTATACGTTATACGTTATACGTTATACGTTATACGTTACACGTTATACGTTATACGTTATACGTTATACGTTATACGTTATACGTTATACGTTATACGTTATACGTTAGACGTTATACGTTATACGTTATACTTTATACGGTATACGTTATACTTTATACGTTATACGTTATACGTTATACGTTATACGTTATACGTTATACGTTATACGTTATACGTTATACGTTATACGTTATTTGTTATAGGGTACGTTATACGTTATACGTTATACGTCATACGTTATACGTTATACGTTATACGTTATACGTTATACGTTATACGTTATACGTTATACGTTATACGTTATACGTTATACGTTATACGTTATACGTTATACGTTATACGTTATACGTTATACGTTATACGTTATACGTTATACGTTATACGTTATACGTTATACGTTATACGTTATACGTTAGACGTTATACGTTATACGTATTACGTTATACGTTATACGTTATACGTTATACGTTATACGTTATACGTTATACGTTATACGTTATACGTTATACGTTATACGTTATTTGTTATAGGTTATACGTTATACGTTATACGTTATACGTTATACGTTATACGTTATACGTTATACGTTAAACGTTATACGTTATAAGTTATACGTTATACGTTATACGTTATACGTTATACGTATTACGTTATACGTTATACGTTATACGTTATACGTTATACGTTATACGTTATACGTTATACGTTATACGTTATACGTTATACGTTATACGTTATTTGTTATAGGTTTACGTTATACGTTATACGTTATACGTTATACGTTATACGTTATACGTTATACGTTATACGTTATACGTTATACGTTATACGTTATACGTTATACGTTATACGTTATACGTTATACGTTATACGTTATACGTTATACGTTATACGTTATACGTTATACGTTATACGTTATACGTTATACGTTATACGTTATACGTTATACGTTATACGTTAGACGTTATACGTTATACGTTATACTTTATACGTTATACGTTATACGTTATACGTTATACGTTATACGTTATACGTTATTTGTTATAGGTTATACGTTATATGTTATACGTTATACGTTATACGTTATACGTTATACGTTATACGTTATACGTTATACGTTATACGTTATACGTTATACGTTATACGTTATACGTTATACGTTATACGTTATACGTTATACGTTATACGTTATACGTTATACGTTATACGTTATACGTTATTTGTTATAGGTTTACGTTATACGTTATACGTTATACGTCATACGTTATACGTTATACGTTATACGTTATACGTTATTTGTTATAGGTTTACGTTATACGTTATACGTTATACGTCATACGTTATACGTTATACGTTATACGTTATACGTTATACGTTATACGTTATACGTTATACGTTATACGTTATACGTTATACGTTATACGTTATACGTTATACGTTATACGTTATACGTTATACGTTATACGTTATACGTTATACGTTATACGTTATACGTTATACGTTATACGTTATACGTTATACGTTATACGTTATACGTTATACGTTAGACGTTATACGTTATACGTATTATGTTATACGTTATACGTTATACGTTATACGTTATACGTTATACGTTATACGTTATACGTTATACGTTATACGTTATACGTTATACGTTATACGTTATACGTTATACGTTATACGTTATACGTTATACGTTATACGTTATACGTTATACGTTATACGTTATACGTTATTTGTTATAGGTTATACGTTATATGTTATACGTTATACGTTATACGTTATACGTTATACGTTATACGTTATACGTTATACGTTATACGTTATACGTTATACGTTATACGTTACACGTAATACGTTACACGTTATACGTTATACGTTATACGTTATACGTTATACGTTATACGTTATACGTTATACGTTATACGTTATACGTTATACGTTATACGTTATACGTTATACGTTATACGTTATACGTTATTTGTTACAGGTTATACGTTATATGTTATACGTTATACGTTATACGTTATACGTTATACGTTATACGTTATACGTTATACGTTATACGTTATACGTTATACGTTATACGTTATACGTTATACGTTATACGTTATACGTTATACGTTATACGTTATACGTTATACGTTATACGTTATACGTTATACGTTATACGTTATACGTTATACGTTATACGTTATACGTTATACGTTATACGTTATACGTTATACGTTATTTGTTATAGGTTTACGTTATACGTTATACGTTATACGTCATACGTTATACGTTATACGTTATACGTTATACGTTATTTGTTATAGGTTTACGTTATGCGTTATACGTTATACGTCATACGTTATACGTTATACGTTATACGTTATACGTTATACGTTATACGTTATACGTTATACGTTATACGTTATACGTTATACGTTATACGTTATACGTTATACGTTATACGTTATACGTTATACGTTATACGTTATACGTTATACGTTATACGTTATACGTTATACGTTATACGTTATACGTTATACGTTATACGTTATACGTTATACGTTATACGTTATACGTTAGACGTTATACGTTATACGTATTACGTTATACGTTATACGTTATACGTTATACGTTATACGTTATACGTTATACGTTATACGTTATACGTTATACGTTATACGTTATACGTTATACGTTATACGTTATACGTTATACGTTATACGTTATACGTTATACGTTATACGTTATACGTTATACGTTATACGTTATACGTTATTTGTTATAGGTTATACGTTATATGTTATACGTTATACGTTATACGTTATACGTTATACGTTATACGTTATACGTTATACGTTATACGTTATACGTTATACGTTATACGTTACACGTAATACGTTATACGTTATACGTTATACGTTATACGTTATACGTTATACGTTATACGTTATACGTTATACGTTATACGTTATACGTTATACGTTATACGTTATACGTTATACGTTATACGTATTACGTTATACGTTATACGTTATACGTTATACGTTATACGTTATACGTTATACGTTATACGTTATACGTTATACGTTATACGTTATACGTTATACGTTATACGTTATACGTTATACGTTATACGTTATACGTTATACGTTATACGTTATACGTTATACGTCACACGTTATACGTTAAACTTTATACGATATACGTTATACGTTATACGTTATACGTTATACGTTATACGTTATACGTTATACGCTATACGTTATACGTTTTACGTTATACGTTATACGTTATACGTTATACGTCACACGTTATACGTTATACTTTATACGATATACGTTATACGTTATACGTTATACGTTATACGTTATACATTATACGTTATACGTTATACGTTATACGGTATACGTTATACGTTATACGTTATACGTTATACGTTATACGTTATACGTTATACGTTATACGTTATACGTTATACGTTATACGTTATACGTTATACGTTATACGTTATACGTTATACGTTATACGTCATACGTTATACGTATTACGTTATACGTTATACATTATACGTTATACGTTATACGTTATACGTTATACGTTACACGTTATACGTTATACGTTATACGTTATACGTTATACGTTATACGTTATACGTTATACGTTATACGTTATACGTTAGACGTTATACGTTATACGTTATACTTTATACGGTATACGTTATACTTTATACGTTATACGTTATACGTTATACGTTATACGTTATACGTTATACGTTATACGTTATACGTTATACGTTATTTGTTATAGGTTTACGTTATACGTTATACGTTATACGTTATACGTTATACGTTATACGTTATACGTTATACGTTATACGTTATACGTTATACGTTATACGTTATACGTTATACGTTATACGTTATACGTTATACGTTATACGTTATACGTTATACGTTATACGTTATACGTTATACGTTATACGTTATACGTTATACGTTAGACGTTATACATTATACGTTATACGTTATACGTTATACGTTATACGTTATACGTTATACGTTATTTGTTATAGGTTATACGTTATATGTTATACGTTATACGTTATACGTTATACGTTATACGTTATACGTTATACGTTATACGTTATACGTTATACGTTATACGTTATACGTTATACGTAATACGTTATACGTTATACGTTATACGTTATACGTTATACGTTATACGTTATACGTTATACGTTATACGTTGTACGTTATACGTTATACGTTATACGTTATACGTTATACGTTATACGTTATACGTTATACGTTATACGTTATACGTTATACGTTATACGTTATACGTTATACGTTATACGTTATTTGTTATAGGTTTACGTTATACGTTATACGTTATACGTCATACGTTATACGTTATACGTTATACGTTATACGTTATACGTTATACGTTATACGTTATACGTTATACGTTAGACGTTATACGTTATACGTATTACGTTATACGTTATACGTTATACGTTATACGTTATACGTTATACGTTATACGTTATACGTTATACGTTATACGTTATACGTTATACGTTATACGTTATACGTTATACGTTATACGTTATACGTTATACGTTATTTGTTATAGGTTTACGTTATACGTTATACGTTATACGTCATACGTTATACGTTATACGTTATACGTTATACGTTATACGTTATACGTTATACGTTATACGTTATACGTTAGACGTTATACGTTATACGTATTACGTTATACGTTATACGTTATACGTTATACGTTATACGTTATACGTTATACGTTATACGTTATACGTTATACGTTATACGTTATACGTTATACGTTATACGTTATACGTTATTTGTTATAGGTTATACGTTATACGTTATACGTTATACGTTATACGTTATACGTTATACGTTATACGTTATACGTTATACGTTATACGTTATACGTTATACGTTATACGTTATACGTTATTTGTTATAGGTTATACGTTATATGTTATACGTTATACGTTATACGTTATACGTTATACGTTATACGTTATACGTTATACGTTATACGTTATACGTTATACGTTATACGTTATACGTTATACGTTATACGTTATACGTTATACGTTATACGTTATACGTTATACGTTATACGTTATTTGTTATAGGTTTACGTTATACGTTATACGTTATACGTCATACGTTATACGTTATACGTTATACGTTATACGTTATACGTTATACGTTATACGTTATACGTTATACGTTAGACGTTATACGTTATACGTATTACGTTATACGTTATACGTTATACGTTATACGTTATACGTTATACGTTATACGTTATACGTTATACGTTATACGTTATACGTTATACGTTATACGTTATACGTTATACGTTATTTGTTATAGGTTATACGTTATACGTTATACGTTATACGTTATACGTTATACGTTATACGTTATACGTTATACGTTATACGTTATACGTTATACGTTATACGTTATACGTTATACGTTACACGTAATACGTTACACGTTATACGTTATACGTTATACGTTATACGTTATACGTTATACGTTATACGTTATACGTTATACGTTATACGTTATACGTTATACGTTATACGTTATACGTTATACGTTATTTGTTATAGGTTATACGTTATATGTTATACGTTATACGTTATACGTTATACGTTATACGTTATACGTTATACGTTATACGTTATACGTTATACGTTATACGTTATACGTTATACGTTATACGTTATACGTTATACGTTATACGTTATACGTTATACGTTATACGTCACACGTTATACGTTAAACTTTATACGATATACGTTATACGTTATACGTTATACGTTATACGTTATACGTTATACGTTATACGCTATACGTTATACGTTTTACGTTATACGTTATACGTTATACGTTATACGTCACACGTTATACGTTATACTTTATACGATATACGTTATACGTTATACGTTATACGTTATACGTTATACATTATACGTTATACGTTATACGTTATACGGTATACGTTATACGTTATACGTTATACGTTATACGTTATACGTTATACGTTATACGTTATACGTTATACGTTATACGTTATACGTTATACGTTATACGTTATACGTTATACGTTATACGTTATACGTTATACGTCATACGTTATACGTATTACGTTATACGTTATACATTATACGTTATACGTTATACGTTATACGTTATACGTTACACGTTATACGTTATACGTTATACGTTATACGTTATACGTTATACGTTATACGTTATACGTTATACGTTATACGTTAGACGTTATACGTTATACGTTATACTTTATACGGTATACGTTATACTTTATACGTTATACGTTATACGTTATACGTTATACGTTATACGTTATACGTTATACGTTATACGTTATACGTTATTTGTTATAGGTTTACGTTATACGTTATACGTTATACGTTATACGTTATACGTTATACGTTATACGTTATACGTTATACGTTATACGTTATACGTTATACGTTATACGTTATACGTTATACGTTATACGTTATACGTTATACGTTATACGTTATACGTTATACGTTATACGTTATACGTTATACGTTATACGTTATACGTTATACGTTAGACGTTATACGTTATACGTTATACGTTATACGTTATACGTTATACGTTATACGTTATACGTTATTTGTTATAGGTTATACGTTATATGTTATACGTTATACGTTATACGTTATACGTTATACGTTATACGTTATACGTTATACGTTATACGTTATACGTTATACGTTATACGTTATACGTAATACGTTATACGTTATACGTTATACGTTATACGTTATACGTTATACGTTATACGTTATACGTTATACGTTATACGTTATACGTTATACGTTATACGTTATACGTTATACGTTATACGTTATACGTTATACGTTATACGTTATACGTTATACGTTATACGTTATACGTTATACGTATTACGTTATACGTTATACGTTATACGTTATACGTTATACGTTATACGTTATACGTTAAACGTTATACGTTATACGTTATACGTTATACGTTATACGTTATACGTTATACGTTATACGTTATACGTTATACGTTATACGTTATACGTTATACGTTATACGTTATTTGTTATAGGTTATACGTTATACGTTATACGTTATACGTTATACGTTATACGTTATACGTTATACGTTATAGGTTATACGTTATACGTTATACGTTATACGTTATACGTTATACGTTATACGTTATACGTTCTACGTTATACGTTATACGTTATACGTTATACGTTATACGTTATACGTTATACGTTATACGTTATACGTTATACGTTATACGTTATACGTTATACGTTATACGTTATACGTTATACGTTATACGTTATACGTTATACGTTATACGTTATTTGTTATAGGTTTACGTTATACGTTATACGTTATACGTTATACGTTATACGTTATACGTTATACGTTATACGTTATACGTTATACGTTATACGTTATACGTTATACGTTATACGTTATACGTTATACGTTATACGTTATACGTTATACGTTATACGTTATACGTTATACGTTATACGTTATACGTTATACGTTATACGTTATACGTTATACGTTATACGTTATACGTTATACGTTATACGTTATACGTTATACGTTATACGTTAGACGTTATACGTTATACGTTATACTTTATACGTTATACGTTATACGTTATACGTTATACGTTATACGTTATACGTTATTTGTTATAGGTTATACGTTATATGTTATACGTTATACGTTATACGTTATACGTTATACGTTATACGTTATACGTTATACGTTATACGTTATACGTTATACGTTATACGTTATACGTTATACGTTATACGTTATACGTTATACGTTATACGTTATACGTTATACGTTATACGTTATACGTTATTTGTTATAGGTTTACGTTATACGTTATACGTTATACGTCATACGTTATACGTTATACGTTATACGTTATACGTTATACGTTATACGTTATACGTTATACGTTATACGTTATACGTTATACGTTATACGTTATACGTTATACGTTATACGTTATACGTTATACGTTATACGTTATACGTTATACGTTATACGTTATACGTTAGACGTTATACGTTATACGTATTACGTTATACGTTATACGTTATACGTTATACGTTATACGTTATACGTTATACGTTATACGTTATACGTTATACGTTATACGTTATAGGTTATACGTTATACGTTATACGTTATAAGTTATACGTTATACGTTATACGTTATACGTTCTACGTTATACGTTATACGTTATACGTTATACGTTATACGTTATACGTTATACGTTATACGTTATACGTTATACGTTATACGTTATACGTTATACGTTATACGTTATACGTTATACGTTATTTGTTATAGGTTTACGTTATACGTTATACGTTCTACGTTATACGTTATACGTTATACGTTATACGTTATACGTTATACGTTATACGTTATACGTTATACGTTATACGTTATACGTTATACGTTATACGTTATACGTTATACGTTATACGTTATACGTTATACGTTATACGTTATACGTTATACGTTATACGTTATACGTTATTCGTTATACGTTATACGTTATACGTTATACGTTAGACGTTATACGTTATACGTTATACTTTATACGTTATACGTTATACGTTATACGTTATACGTTATACGTTATACGTTATTTGTTATAGGTTATACGTTATATGTTATACGTTATACGTTATACGTTATACGTTATACGTTATACGTTATACGTTATACGTTATACGTTATACGTTATACGTTATACGTTATACGTTATACGTTATACGTTATACGTTATACGTTATACGTTATACGTTATTTGTTATAGGTTTACGTTATACGTTATACGTTATACGTCATACGTTATACGTTATACGTTATACGTTATACGTTATACGTTATACGTTATACGTTATACGTTATACGTTAGACGTTATACGTTATACGTATTACGTTATACGTTATACGTTATACGTTATACGTTATACGTTATACGTTATACGTTATACGTTATACGTTATACGTTATACGTTATACGTTATACGTTATACGTTATACGTTATACGTTATACGTTATACGTTATACGTTATACGTTATACGTTATACGTTATTTGTTATAGGTTATACGTTATATGTTATACGCTATACGTTATACGTTATACGTTATACGTTATACGTTATACGTTATACGTTATACGTTATACGTTATACGTTATACGTTACACGTAATACGTTACACGTTATACGTTATACGTTATACGTTATACGTTATACGTTATACGTTATACGTTATACGTTATACGTTATACGTTATACGTTATACGTTATACGTTATACGTTATACGTTATTTGTTATAGGTTATACGTTATATGTTATACGTTATACGTTATACGTTATACGTTATACGTTATACGTTATACGTTATACGTTATACGTTATACGTTATACGTTATACGTTATACGTTATACGTTATACGTTATACGTTATACGTTATACGTTATACGTTATACGTTATACGTTATACGTTATACGTTATACGTTATACGTTATACATTATACGTATTACGTTATACGTTATACGTTATACGTTATACGTTATACGTTATACGTTATACGTTAAACGTTATACGTTATACGTTATACGTTATACGTTATACGTTATACGTTATACGTTATACGTTATACGTATTACGTTATACGTTATACGTTATACGTTATACGTTATACGTTATACGTTATACGTTATACGTTATACGTTATACGTTATACGTTATACGTTATACGTTATACGTTATACGTTATACGTTATACGTTATACGTTATACGTTATACGTTATACGTCACACGTTATACGTTAAACTTTATACGATATACGTTATACGTTATACGTTATACGTTATACGTTATACGTTATACGTTATACGCTATACGTTATACGTTTTACGTTATACGTTATACGTTATACGTTATACGTCACACGTTATACGTTATACTTTATACGATATACGTTATACGTTATACGTTATACGTTATACGTTATACATTATACGTTATACGTTATACGTTATACGTTATACGTTATACGTTATACGTTATACGTTATACGTTATACGTTATACGTTATACGCTATACGTTATACGTTTTACGTTATACGTTATACGTTATACGTTATACGTCACACGTTATACGTTATACGTTATACGTTATACGTCACACGTTATACGTTATACTTTATACGATATACGTTATACGTTATACGTTATACGTTATACGTTATACGTTATACGTTATACGTTATACGTTATACGTTATACGTTATACGTTATACGTTATACGTTATACGTTATACGTTATACGTTATACGTTATACGTTATACGTTATACGTTATACGTTATACGTTAGACGTTATACGTTATACGTATTACGTTATACGTTATACGTTATACGTTATACGTTATACGTTATACGTTATACGTTATACGTTATACGTTGCACGTTATACGTTATACGTTATACGTTATACGTTATACGTTGCACGTTATACGTTATACGTTATACGTTATACGTTATACGTTATACGTTATACGTTATACGTTATACGTTATACGTTATACGTTATACGTTATACGTTATACGTTATACGTTATACGTTATACGTTATGCGTTATTTGTTATAGGTTATACGTTATACGTTATACGTTATACGTTATACGTTATACGTTATACGTTATACGTTATAGGTTATACGTTATACGTTATACGTTATACGTTATACGTTATACGTTATACGTTATACGTTCTACGTTATACGTTATACGTTATACGTTATACGTTATACGTTATACGTTATACGTTATACGTTATACGTTATACGTTATACGTTATACGTTATACGTTATACGTTATACGTTATACGTTATACGTTATACGTTATTTGTTATAGGTTTACGTTATACGTTATACGTTATACGTTATACGTTATACGTTATACGTTATACGTTATACGTTATACGTTATACGTTATACGTTATACGTTATACGTTATACGTTATACGTTATACGTTATACGTTATACGTTATACGTTATACGTTATACGTTATACGTTATACGTTATACGTTATACGTTATACGTTAGACGTTATACGTTATACGTTATACTTTATACGTTATACGTTATACGTTATACGTTATACGTTATACGTTATACGTTATTTGTTATAGGTTATACGTTATATGTTATACGTTATACGTTATACGTTATACGTTATACGTTATACGTTATACGTTATACGTTATACGTTATACGTTATACGTTATACGTTATACGTTATACGTTATACGTTATACGTTATACGTTATACGTTATACGTTATACGTTATACGTTATACGTTATACGTTATACGTTATACGTTATACGTTATACGTTATACGTTATACATTATACGTATTACGTTATACGTTATACGTTATACGTTATACGTTATACGTTATACGTTATACGTTAAACGTTATACGTTATACGTTATACGTTATACGTTATACGTTATACGTTATACGTTATACGTTATACGTTATACGTATTACGTTATACGTTATACGTTATACGTTATACGTAATACGTTATACGTTATACGTTATACGTTATACGTTATACGTTATACGTTATACGTTATACGTTATACGTTATACGTTATACGTTATACGTTATACGTTATACGTTATACGTTATACGTTATACGTCACACGTTATACGTTAAACTTTATACGATATACGTTATACGTTATACGTTATACGTTATACGTTATACGTTATACGTTATACGCTATACGTTATACGTTTTACGTTATACGTTATACGTTATACGTTATACGTCACACGTTATACGTTATACTTTATACGATATACGTTATACGTTATACGTTATACGTTATACGTTATACATTATACGTTATACGTTATACGTTATACGTTATACGTTATACGTTATACGTTATACGTTATACGTTATACGTTATACGTTATACGCTATACGTTATACGTTTTACGTTATACGTTATACGTTATACGTTATACGTCACACGTTATACGTTATACGTTATACGTTATACGTCACACGTTATACGTTATACTTTATACGATATACGTTATACGTTATACGTTATACGTTATACGTTATACGTTATACGTTATACGTTATACGTTATACGTTATACGTTATACGTTATACGTTATACGTTATACGTTATACGTTATACGTTATACGTTATACGTTATACGTTATACGTTATACGTTATACGTTAGACGTTATACGTTATACGTATTACGTTATACGTTATACGTTATACGTTATACGTTATACGTTATACGTTATACGTTATACGTTATACGTTGCACGTTATACGTTATACGTTATACGTTATACGTTATACGTTGCACGTTATACGTTATACGTTATACGTTATACGTTATACGTTATACGTTATACGTTATACGTTATACGTTATACGTTATACGTTATACGTTATACGTTATACGTTATACGTTATACGTTATACGTTATACGTTATTTGTTATAGGTTTACGTTATACGTTATACGTTATACGTTATACGTTATACGTTATACGTTATACGTTATACGTTATACGTTATACGTTATACGTTATACGTTATACGTTATACGTTATACGTTATACGTTATACGTTATACGTTATACGTTATACGTTATACGTTATACGTTATACGTTATACGTTATACGTTATACGTTATACGTTATACGTTATACGTTATACGTTATACGTTATACGTTATACGTTATACGTTATACGTTATACGTTATACGTTATACGTTATACGTTAGACGTTATACGTTATACGTTATACTTTATACGTTATACGTTATACGTTATACGTTATACGTTATACGTTATACGTTATTTGTTATAGGTTATACGTTATACGTTATACGTTATACGTTATACGTTATACGTTATACGTTATACGTTATACGTTATACGTTATACGTTATACGTTATACGTTATACGTTATACGTTATACGTTATACGTTATACGTTATACGTTATACGTTATACGTTATACGTTATACGTTATTTGTTATAGGTTTACGTTATACGTTATACGTTATACGTCATACGTTATACGTTATACGTTATACGTTATACGTTATACGTTATACGTTATACGTTATACGTTATACGTTATACGTTATACGTTATACTTTATACGATATACGTTATACGTTATACGTTATACGTTATACGTTATACGTTATACGTTATACGTTATACGTTATACGTTATACGTTATACGTTATACGTTATACGTTATACGTTATACGTTATACGTTATACGTTATACGTTATACGTTATACGTTATACGTTATACGTTATACGTTATACGTTATACGTTAGACGTTATACGTTATACGTTATACGTTATACGTTATACGTTATACGTTATACGTTATACGTTATACGTTATACGTTATACGTTATACGTTATACGTTATACGTTGCACGTTATACGTTATACGTTATACGTTATACGTTATACGTTATACGTTATACGTTATACGTTATACGTTATACGTTATACGTTATACGTTATACGTTATACGTTATGCGTTATTTGTTATAGGTTATACGTTATACGTTATACGTTATACGTTATACGTTATACGTTATACGTTATACGTTATAGGTTATACGTTATACGTTATACGTTATACGTTATACGTTATACGTTATACGTTATACGTTCTACGTTATACGTTATACGTTATACGTTATACGTTATACGTTATACGTTATACGTTATACGTTATACGTTATACGTTATACGTTATACGTTATACGTTATACGTTATACGTTATACGTTATACGTTATACGTTATTTGTTATAGGTTTACGTTATACGTTATACGTTATACGTTATACGTTATACGTTATACGTTATACGTTATACGTTATACGTTATACGTTATACGTTATACGTTATACGTTATACGTTATACGTTATACGTTATACGTTATACGTTATACGTTATACGTTATACGTTATACGTTATACGTTATACGTTATACGTTATACGTTAGACGTTATACGTTATACGTTATACTTTATACGTTATACGTTATACGTTATACGTTATACGTTATACGTTATACGTTATTTGTTATAGGTTATACGTTATATGTTATACGTTATACGTTATACGTTATACGTTATACGTTATACGTTATACGTTATACGTTATACGTTATACGTTATACGTTATACGTTATACGTTATACGTTATACGTTATACGTTATACGTTATACGTTATACGTTATACGTTATACGTTATACGTTATACGTTATACGTTATACGTTATACGTTATACATTATACGTATTACGTTATACGTTATACGTTATACGTTATACGTTATACGTTATACGTTATACGTTAAACGTTATACGTTATACGTTATACGTTATACGTTATACGTTATACGTTATACGTTATACGTTATACGTTATACGTATTACGTTATACGTTATACGTTATACGTTATACGTAATACGTTATACGTTATACGTTATACGTTATACGTTATACGTTATACGTTATACGTTATACGTTATACGTTATACGTTATACGTTATACGTTATACGTTATACGTTATACGTTATACGTTATACGTCACACGTTATACGTTAAACTTTATACGATATACGTTATACGTTATACGTTATACGTTATACGTTATACGTTATACGTTATACGCTATACGTTATACGTTTTACGTTATACGTTATACGTTATACGTTATACGTCACACGTTATACGTTATACTTTATACGATATACGTTATACGTTATACGTTATACGTTATACGTTATACATTATACGTTATACGTTATACGTTATACGTTATACGTTATACGTTATACGTTATACGTTATACGTTATACGTTATACGTTATACGCTATACGTTATACGTTTTACGTTATACGTTATACGTTATACGTTATACGTCACACGTTATACGTTATACGTTATACGTTATACGTCACACGTTATACGTTATACTTTATACGATATACGTTATACGTTATACGTTATACGTTATACGTTATACGTTATACGTTATACGTTATACGTTATACGTTATACGTTATACGTTATACGTTATACGTTATACGTTATACGTTATACGTTATACGTTATACGTTATACGTTATACGTTAGACGTTATACGTTATACGTATTACGTTATACGTTATACGTTATACGTTATACGTTATACGTTATACGTTATACGTTATACGTTATACGTTGCACGTTATACGTTATACGTTATACGTTATACGTTATACGTTGCACGTTATACGTTATACGTTATACGTTATACGTTATACGTTATACGTTATACGTTATACGTTATACGTTATACGTTATACGTTATACGTTATACGTTATACGTTATACGTTATACGTTATACGTTATACGTTATACGTTATACGTTATACGTTATACGTTATACGTTATTTGTTATAGGTTTATGTTATACGTTATACGTTATACGTTATACGTTATACGTTATACGTTATACGTTATACGTTATACGTTATACGTTATACGTTATACGTTATACGTTATACGTTATACGTTATACGTTATACGTTATACGTTATACGTTATACGTTATACGTTATACGTTATACGTTATACGTTATACGTTATACGTTATACGTTATACGTTATACGTTATACGTTATACGTTATACGTTATACGTTATACGTTATACGTTATACGTTATACGTTATACGTTATACGTTAGACGTTATACGTTATACGTTATACTTTATACGTTATACGTTATACGTTATACGTTATACGTTATACGTTATACGTTATTTGTTATAGGTTATACGTTATATGTTATACGTTATACGTTATACGTTATACGTTATACGTTATACGTTATACGTTATACGTTATACGTTATACGTTATACGTTATACGTTATACGTTATACGTTATACGTTATACGTTATACGTTATACGTTATACGTTATACGTTATACGTTATTTGTTATAGGTTTACGTTATACGTTATACGTTATACGTCATACGTTATACGTTATACGTTATACGTTATACGTTATACGTTATACGTTATACGTTATACGTTATACGTTATACGTTATACGTTATACGTTATACGTTATACGTTATACGTTATACGTTATACGTTATACGTTATACGTTATACGTTATACGTTATACGTTATACGTTATACGTTATACGTTATACGTTATACGTTATACGTTAGACGTTATACGTTATACGTATTACGTTATACGTTATTTGTTATAGGTTATACGTTATACGTTATACGTTATACGTTATACGTTATACGTTATACGTTATACGTTATACGTTATACGTTATACGTTATACGTTATACGTTATACGTTATACGTTATACGTTATACGTTATACGTTATACGTTATACGTTATACGTTATACGTTATACGTTATACGTTATACGTTATACGTTATACGTTATACGTTATACGTTATACGTTATACGTTATACGTTATACGTTATACGTTATTTGTTATAGGTTTACGTTATACGTTATACGTTATACGTTATACGTTATACGTTATACGTTATACGTTATACGTTATACGTTATACGTTATACGTTATACGTTATACGTTATACGTTATACGTTATACGTTATACGTTATACGTTATACGTTATACGTTATACGTTATACGTTATACGTTATACGTTATACGTTATACGTTAGACGTTATACGTTATACGTTATACTTTATACGTTATACGTTATACGTTATACGTTATACGTTATACGTTATACGTCATTTGTTATAGGTTATACGTTATATGTTATACGTTATACGTTATACGTTATACGTTATACGTTATACGTTATACGTTATACGTTATACGTTATACGTTATACGTTATACGTTATACGTTATACGTTATACGTTATACGTTATACGTTATACGTTATACGTTATACGTTATACGTTATACGTTATACGTTATACGTTATACGTTATACGTTAAACGTTATACGTTATACGTTATACGTTAGACGTTATACGTTATACGTATTACGTTATACGTTATTTGTTATAGGTTATACGTTATACGTTATACGTTATACGTTATACGTTATACGTTATACGTTATACGTTATACGTTATACGTTATACGTTATACGTTATTTGTTATAGGTTATACGTTATACGTTATACGTTATACGTTATACGTTATACGTTATACGTTATACGTTATAGGTTATACGTTATACGTTATACGTTATACGTTATACGTTATACGTTATACGTTATACGTTATACGTTATACGTTATACGTTATACGTTATACGTTAGACGTTATACGTTATACGTATTACGTTATACGTTATACGTTATACGTTATACGTTATACGTTATACGTTATACGTTATACGTTATACGTTATACGTTATACGTTATAGGTTATACGTTATACGTTATACGTTATACGTTATACGTTATACGTTATACGTTATACGTTCTACGTTATACGTTATACGTTATACGTTATACGTTATACGTTATACGTTATACGTTATACGTTATACGTTATACGTTATACGTTATACGTTATACGTTATACGTTATACGTTATACGTTATTTGTTATAGGTTTACGTTATACGTTATACGTTATACGTTATACGTTATACGTTATACGTTATACGTTATACGTTATACGTTATACATTATACGTATTACGTTATACGTTATACGTTATACGTTATACGTTATACGTTATACGTTATACGTTAAACGTTATACGTTATACGTTATACGTTATACGTTATACGTTATACGTTATACGTTATACGTTATACGTATTACGTTATACGTTATACGTTATACGTTATACGTTATACGTTATACGTTATACGTTATACGTTATACGTTATACGTTATACGTTATACGTTATACGTTATACGTTATACGTTATACGTTATACGTTATACGTTATACGTTATACGTCACACGTTATACGTTAAACTTTATACGATATACGTTATACGTTATACGTTATACGTTATACGTTATACGTTATACGTTATACGCTATACGTTATACGTTTTACGTTATACGTTATACGTTATACGTTATACGTCACACGTTATACGTTATACTTTATACGATATACGTTATACGTTATACGTTATACGTTATACGTTATACGTTATACGTTATACGTTATACGTTATACGTCACACGTTATACGTTATACTTTATACGATATACGTTATACGTTATACGTTATACGTTATACGTTATACATTATACGTTATACGTTATACGTTATACGTTATACGTTATACGTTATACGTTATACGTTATACGTTATACGTTATACGTTATACGCTATACGTTATACGTATTACGTTATACGTTATACGTTATACGTTATACGTTATACGTTATACGTTATACGTTATACGCTATACGTTATACGTTATACGTTATACGTTATACGTTATACGTTATACGTTATACGTTATACGTTATACGTTATACGTTATACGTTATACGTCACACGTTATACGTTAAACTTTATACGATATACGTTATACGTTATACGTTATACGTTATACGTTATACGTTATACGTTATACGTTATACGTTATACGTTATACGTTATACGTTATACGTTATACGTTATTTGTTATAGGTTTACGTTATACGTTATAGGTTATACGTTATACGTTATACGTTATACGTTATACGTTATACGCTATACGTTATACGTTTTACGTTATACGTTATACGTTATACGTTATACGTCACACGTTATACGTTATACGTTATACGTTATACGTCACACGTTATACGTTATACTTTATACGATATACGTTATACGTTATACGTTATACGTTATACGTTATACGTTATACGTTATACGTTATACGTTATACGTTATACGTTATACGTTATACGTTATACGTTATACGTTATACGTTATACGTTATACGTTATACGTCACACGTTATACGTTATACTTTATACGATATACGTTATACGTTATACGTTATACGTTATACGTTATACATTATACGTTATACGTTATACGTTATACGTTATACGTTATACGTTATACGTTATACGTTATACGTTATACGTTATACGTTATACGCTATACGTTATACGTATTACGTTATACGTTATACGTTATACGTTATACGTTATACGTTATACGTTATACGTTATACGTTATACGTTATACGTTATACGTTATACGTTATACGTTATACGTTATACGTTATACGTTATACGTTATACGTTATACGTTATACGTTATACGTTATACGTTATACGTTATACGTTATACGTTATACGTTATACGTTATACGTTATACGTTATACGTTATACGTTATACGTTATTTGTTATAGGTTTACGTTATACGTTATACGTTATACGTTATACGTTATACGTTATACGTTATACGTTATACGTTATACGTTATACATTATACGTATTACGTTATACGTTATACGTTATACGTTATACGTTATACGTTATACGTTATACGTTAAACGTTATACGTTATACGTTATACGTTATACGTTATACGTTATACGTTATACGTTATACGTTATACGTATTACGTTATACGTTATACGTTATACGTTATACGTTATACGTTATACGTTATACGTTATACGTTATACGTTATACGTTATACGTTATACGTTATACGTTATACGTTATACGTTATACGTTATACGTTATACGTTATACGTCACACGTTATACGTTAAACTTTATACGATATACGTTATACGTTATACGTTATACGTTATACGTTATACGTTATACGTTATACGCTATACGTTATACGTTTTACGTTATACGTTATACGTTATACGTTATACGTCACACGTTATACGTTATACTTTATACGATATACGTTATACGTTATACGTTATACGTTATACGTTATACATTATACGTTATACGTTATACGTTATACGTTATACGTTATACGTTATACGTTATACGTTATACGTTATACGTTATACGTTATACGCTATACGTTATACGTTTTACGTTATACGTTATACGTTATACGTTATACGTCACACGTTATACGTTATACGTTATACGTTATACGTCACACGTTATACGTTATACTTTAAACGATATACGTTATACGTTATACGTTATACGTTATACGTTATACGTTATACGTTATACGTTATACGTTATACGTTATACGTTATACGTTATACGTTATACGTTATACGTTATACGTTATACGTTATACGTTATACGTTAGACGTTATACGTTATACGTATTACGTTATACGTATTACGTTATACGTTATACGTTATACGTTATACGTTATACGTTATACGTTGCACGTTATACGTTATACGTTATACGTTATACGTTATACGTTGCACGTTATACGTTGCACGTTATACGTTATACGTTATACGTTATACGTTATACGTTATACGTTATACGTTATACGTTATACGTTATACGTTATACGTTATACGTTATACGTTATACGTTATTTGTTATAGGTTATACGTTATACGTTATACGTTATACGTTATACGTTATACGTTATACGTTATACGTTATAGGTTATACGTTATACGTTATACGTTATACGTTATACGTTATACGTTATACGTTATACGTTATACGTTCTACGTTATACGTTATACGTTATACGTTATACGTTATACGTTATACGTTATACGTTATACGTTATACGTTATACGTTATACGTTATACGTTATACGTTATACGTTATACGTTATACGTTATACGTTATTTGTTATAGGTTTACGTGATACGTTATACGTTATACGTTATACGTTATACGTTATACGTTATACGTTATACGTTATACGTTATACGTTATACGTTATACGTTATACGTTATACGTTATACGTTATACGTTATACGTTATACGTTATACGTTATACGTTATACGTTATACGTTAGACGTTATACGTTATACGTTATACTTTATACGTTATACGTTATACGTTATACGTTATACGTTATACGTTATACGTTATTTGTTATAGGTTATACGTTATATGTTATACGTTATACGTTATACGTTATACGTTATACGTTATACGTTATACGTTATACGTTATACGTTATACGTTATACGTTATACGTTATACGTTATACGTTATACGTTATACGTTATACGTTATACGTTATACGTTATACGTTATACGTTATACGTTATTTGTTATAGGTTTACGTTATACGTTATACGTTATACGTCATACGTTATACGTTATACGTTATACGTTATACGTTATACGTTATACGTTATACGTTATACGTTATACGTTATACGTTATACGTTATACGTTATACGTTATACGTTATACGTTATACGTTATACGTTATACGTTATACGTTATACGTTATACGTTATACGTTATACGTTATACGTTATACGTTATACGTTATACGTTAGACGTTATACGTTATACGTATTACGTTATACGTTATACGTTATACGTTATACGTTATACGTTATACGTTATACGTTATACGTTATACGTTATACGTTATACGTTATAGGTTATACGTTATACGTTATACGTTATACGTTATACGTTATACGTTATACGTTATACGTTCTACGTTATACGTTATACGTTATACGTTATACGTTATACGTTATACGTTATACGTTATACGTTATACGTTATACGTTATACGTTATACGTTATACGTTATACGTTATACGTTATACGTTATTTGTTATAGGTTTACGTTATACGTTATACGTTATACGTTATACGTTATACGTTATACGTTATACGTTATACGTTATACGTTATACGTTATACGTTATACGTTATACGTTATACGTTATACGTTATACGTTATACGTTATACGTTATACGTTATACGTTATACGTTATACGTTATACGTTATACGTTATACGTTATACGTTATACGTTATACGTTATACGTTATACGTTATACGTTATACGTTATACGTTATACGTTATACGTTATACGTTATACGTTATACGTTATACGTTATACGTTATACGTTATACGTTATACGTTATACGTTATACGTTATACGTTATACGTTATACGTTATACGTTATACATTATACGTATTACGTTATACGTTATACGTTATACGTTATACGTTATACGTTATACGTTATACGTTATACGTTATACGTTATACGTTAAACGTTATACGTTATACGTTATACGTTATACGTTATACGTTATACGTTATACGTTATACGTTATACGTATTACGTTATACGTTATACGTTATACGTTATACGTTATACGTTATACGTTATACGTTATACGTTATACGTTATACGTTATACGTTATACGTTATACGTTATACGTTATACGTTATACGTTATACGTTATACGTTATACGTTATACGTTATACGTTATACGTTATACGTCACACGTTATACGTTAAACTTTATACGATATACGTTATACGTTATACGTTATACGTTATACGTTATACGTTATACGTTATACGCTATACGTTATACGTTTTACGTTATACGTTATACGTTATACGTTATACGTCACACGTTATACGTTATACTTTATACGATATACGTTATACGTTATACGTTATACGTTATGCGTTATACATTATACGTTATACGTTATACATTATACGGTATACGTTATACATTATACGTTATACGTTATACGTTATACGTTATACGTTATACGTTATACGTTATACGTTATACGTTATACGTTGCACGTTATACGTTATACGTTATACGTTATACGTTATACGTTGCACGTTATACGTTATACGTTATACGTTATACGTTATACGTTATACGTTATACGTTATACGTTATACGTTATACGTTATACGTTATACGTTATACGTTATACGTTATACGTTATACGTTATTTGTTATAGGTTATACGTTATACGTTATACGTTATACGTTATACGTTATACGTTATACGTTATACGTTATAGGTTATACGTTATACGTTATACGTTATACGTTATACGTTATACGTTATACGTTATACGTTCTACGTTATACGTTATACGTTATACGTTATACGTTATACGTTATACGTTATACGTTATTTGTTATAGGTTATACGTTATACGTTATACGTTATACGTTATACGTTATACGTTATACGTTATTTGTTATAGGTTATACGTTATATGTTATACGTTATACGTTATACGTTATACGTTATACGTTATACGTTATACGTTATACGTTATACGTTATACGTTATACGTTATACGTTATACGTTAGACGTTATACGTTATACGTTATACGTTATACGTTATACGTTATACGTTATACGTTATACGTTATACGTTATACGTTATTTGTTATAGGTTATACGTTATACGTTATACGTTATACGTTATACGTTATACGTTATACGTTATTTGTTATAGGTTATACGTTATATGTTATACGTTATACGTTATACGTTATACGTTATACGTTATACGTTATACGTTATACGTTATACGTTATACGTTATACGTTATACGTTATACGTTATACGTTATACGTTATACGTTATACGTATTACGTTATACGTTATACGTTATACGTTATACGTTATACGTTATACGTTATACGTTATACGTTATACGTTATACGTTATACGTTATACGTTATACGTTATACGTTATACGTTATACGTTATACGTTATACGTTATACGTTATACGTTATACGTTATACGTCACACGTTATACGTTAAACTTTATACGATATACGTTATACGTTATACGTTATACGTTATACGTTATACGTTATACGTTATACGCTATACGTTATACGTTTTACGTTATACGTTATACGTTATACGTTATACGTCACACGTTATACGTTATACTTTATACGATATACGTTATACGTTATACGTTATACGTTATACGTTATACATTATACGTTATACGTTATACGTTATACGGTATACGTTATACATTATACGTTATACGTTATACGTTATACGTTATACGTTATACGTTATACGTTATACGTTATACGTTATACGTTGCACGTTATACGTTATACGTTATACGTTATACGTTATACGTTGCACGTTATACGTTATACGTTATACGTTATACGTTATACGTTATACGTTATACGTTATACGTTATACGTTATACGTTATACGTTATACGTTATACGTTATACGTTATACGTTATACGTTATTTGTTATAGGTTATACGTTATACGTTATACGTTATACGTTATACGTTATTTGTTATAGGTTATACGTTATATGTTATACGTTATACGTTATACGTTATACGTTATACGTTATACGTTATACGTTATACGTTATACGTTATACGTTATACGTTATACGTTATACGTTATACGTTATACGTTATACGTTATACGTTATACGTTATACGTTATACGTTATACGTTATACGTTATACGTTATACGTTATACGTTATTTGTTATAGGTTTACGTTATACGTTATACGTTATACGTCATACGTTATACGTTATACGTTATACGTTATACGTTATACGTTATACGTTATACGTTATACGTTATACGTTAGACGTTATACGTTATACGTATTACGTTATACGTTATACGTTATACGTTATACGTTATACGTTATACGTTATACGTTATACGTTATACGTTATACGTTATACGTTATACGTTATACGTTATACGTTATACGTTATACGTTATACGTTATACGTTATACGTTATTTGTTATAGGTTATACGTTATATGTTATACGTTATACGTTATACGTTATACGTTATACGTTATACGTTATACGTTATACGTTATACGTTATACGTTATACGTTATACGTTACACGTAATACGTTACACGTTATACGTTATACGTTATACGTTATACGTTATACGTTATACGTTATACGTTATACGTTATACGTTATACGTTATACGTTATACGTTATACGTTATACGTTATACGTTATACGTTATTTGTTATAGGTTATACGTTATATGTTATACGTTATACGTTATACGTTATACGTTATACGTTATACGTTCTACGTTATACGTTATACGTTATACGTTATACGTTATACGTTGTACGTTATACGTTATACGTTATACGTTATACGTTATACGTTATACGTTATACGTTATACGTTATACGTTATACGTTATACGTTATACGTTATACGTTATACGTTATACGTTATACGTTATACGTTATACGTTATACGTTATACATTATACGTATTACGTTATACGTTATACGTTATACGTTATACGTTATACGTTATACGTTATACGTTAAACGTTATACGTTATACGTTATACGTTATACGTTATACGTTATACGTTATACGTTATACGTTATACGTATTACGTTATACGTTATACGTTATACGTTATACGTTATACGTTATACGTTCTACGTTATACGTTATACGTTATACGTTATACGTTATACGTTATACGTTATACGTTATACGTTATACGTTATACGTTATACGTTATACGTCACACGTTATACGTTAAACTTTATACGATATACGTTATACGTTATACGTTATACGTTATACGTTATACGTTATACGTTATACGCTATACGTTATACGTTTTACGTTATACGTTATACGTTATACGTTATACGTCACACGTTATACGTTATACTTTATACGATATACGTTATACGTTATACGTTATACGTTATACGTTATACGTTATACATTATACGTTATACGTTATACGTTATACGGTATACGTTATACGTTATACGTTATACGTTATACGTTATACGTTATACGTTATACGTTATACGTTATACGTTATACGGTATACGTTATACGTTATACGTTATACGTTATACGTTATACGTTATACGTTATACGTTATACGTTATACGTTATACGTTATACGTTATACGTTATACGTTATACGTTATACGTTATACGTCATACGTTATACGTATTACGTTATACGTTATACATTATACGTTATACGTTATACGTTATACGTTATACGTTACACGTTATACGTTACACGTTATACGTTATACGTTATACGTTATACGTTATACGTTATACGTTATACGTTATACGTTAGACGTTATACGTTATACGTTATACTTTATACGGTATACGTTATACTTTATACGTTATACGTTATACGTTATACGTTATACGTTATACGTTATACGTTATACGTTATACGTTATTTGTTATAGGTTTACGTTATACGTTATACGTTATACGTTATACGTTATACGTTATACGTTATACGTTATACGTTATACGTTATACGTTATACGTTATACGTTAAACGTTATACGTTATACGTTATACGTTATACGTTATACGTATTACGTTATACGTTATACGTTATACGTTATACGTTATACGTTATACGTTATACGTTATACGTTATACGTTATACGTTGCACGTTATACGTTATACGTTATACGTTATACGTTATACGTTGCACGTTATACGTTATACGTTATACGTTATACGTTATACGTTATACGTTATACGTTATACGTTATACGTTATACGTTATACGTTATACGTTATACGTTATACGTTATACGTTATACGTTATACGTTATACGTTATTTGTTATAGGTTATACGTTATACGTTATACGTTATACGTTATACGTTATACGTTATACGTTATACGTTATACGTTATACGTTATACGTCACACGTTATACGTTATACTTTATACGATATACGTTATACGTTATACGTTATACGTTATAAGTTATACGTTATACGTTATACGTTATACGTTATACGTTATTTGTTATAGGTTATACGTTATATGTTATACGTTATACGTTATACGTTATACGCTATACGTTATACGTTTTACGTTATACGTTATACGTTATACGTTATACGTCACACGTTATACGTTATACGTTATACGTTATACGTCACACGTTATACGTTATACTTTATACGATATACGTTATACGTTATACGTTATACGTTATACGTTATACGTTATACGTTATACGTTATACGTTATACGTTATACGTTATACGTTATACGTTATACGTTATACGTTATACGTTATACGTTAGACGTTATACGTTATACGTTATACGTTATACGTTATAGGTTATACGTTATACGTTATACGTTATACGTTATACGTTATACGTTATACGTTATACGTTCTGCGTTATACGTTATACGTTATACGTTATACGTTATACGTTATACGTTATACGTTATACGTTATACGTTATACGTTATACGTTATACGTTATACGTTATACGTTATACGTTATGCGTTATTTGTTATAGGTTTACGTTATACGTTATACGTTATACGTTATACGTTATACGTTATACGTTATACGTTATACGTTATACGTTATACGTTATACGTTATACGTTATACGTTATACGTTATACGTTATACGTTATACGTTATACGTTATACGTTATACGTTATACGTTATACGTTATACGTTATACGTTATACGTTATACGTTATACGTTATACGTTATACGTTATACGTTATACGTTATACGTTATACGTTAGACGTTATACGTTATACGTTATACTTTATACGTTATACGTTATACGTTATACGTTATACGTTATACGTTATACGTTATTTGTTATAGGTTATACGTTATATGTTATACGTTATACGTTATACGTTATACGTTATACGTTATACGTTATACGTTATACGTTATACGTTATACGTTATACGTTATACGTTATACGTTATACGTTATACGTTATACGTTATACGTTATACGTTATACGTTATACGTTATTTGTTATAGGTTTACGTTATACGTTATACGTTATACGTCATACGTTATACGTTATACGTTATACGTTATACGTTATACGTTATACGTTATACGTTATACGTTATACGTTATACGTTAGACGTTATACGATATACGTATTACGTTATACGTTATACGTTATACGTTATACGTTATACGTTATACGTTATACGTTATACGTTATACGTTATACGTTATACGTTATACGTTATACGTTATACGTTATACGTTATACGTTATACGTTATACGTTATACGTTATACGTTATACGTTATACGTTATTTGTTATAGGTTATACGTTATATGTTATACGTTATACGTTATACGTTATACGTTATACGTTATACGTTATACGTTATACGTTATACGTTATACGTTATACGTTATACGTTATACGTTACACGTAATACGTTACACGTTATACGTATTACGTTATACGTTATACGTTATACGTTATACGTTATACGTTATACGTTATTTGTTATAGGTTATACGTTATACGTTATACGTTATACGTTATACGTTATACGTTATACGTTATACGTTATACGTTATACGTTATACGTCACACGTCATACGTTATACTTTATACGATATACGTTATACGTTATACGTTATACGTTATACGTTATACGTTATACGTTATACGTTATACGTTATACGTTATTTGTTATAGGTTATACGTTATATGTTATACGTTATACGTTATACGTTATACGTTATACGTTATACGTTATACGTTATACGTTATACGCTATACGTTATACGTTATACGTTATACGTTATACGTTATACGTTATACGTTATACGTTATACGTTATTTGTTATAGGTTATACGTTATACGTTATACGTTATACGTTATACGTTATACGTTATACGTTATACGTTATACGTTATACGTTATACGTCACACGTTATACGTTATACTTTATACGATATACGTTATACGTTATACGTTATACGTTATACGTTATACGTATTACGTTATACGTTATACGTTATACGTTATACGTTATACGTTATACGTTATACGTTATACGTTATACGTTGCACGTTATACGTTATACGTTATACGTTATACGTTATACGTTGCACGTTATACGTTATACGTTATACGTTATACGTTATACGTTATACGTTATACGTTATACGTTATACGTTATACGTTATACGTTATACGTTATACGTTATACGTTATACGTTATACGTTATACGTTATACGTTATACGTTATTTGTTATAGGTTATACGTTATACGTTATACGTTATACGTTATACGTTATACGTTATACGTTATACGTTATACGTTATACGTTATACGTCACACGTTATACGTTATACTTTATACGATATACGTTATACGTTATACGTTATACGTTATAAGTTATACGTTATACGTTATACGTTATACGTTATACGTTATTTGTTATAGGTTATACGTTATATGTTATACGTTATACGTTATACGTTATACGCTATACGTTATACGTTTTACGTTATACGTTATACGTTATACGTTATACGTCACACGTTATACGTTATACGTTATACGTTATACGTCACACGTTATACGTTATACTTTATACGATATACGTTATACGTTATACGTTATACGTTATACGTTATACGTTATACGTTATACGTTATACGTTATACGTTATACGTTATACGTTATACGTTATACGTTATACGTTATACGTTATACGTTAGACGTTATACGTTATACGTTATACGTTATACGTTATACGTTATACGTTATACGTTATACGTTATACGTTATACGTTATACGTTATACGTTATACGTTATACGTTATACGTTATACGTTATACGTTATACGTTATACGTTATTTGTTATAGGTTATACGTTATACGTTATACGTTATACGTTATACGTTATACGTTATACGTTATACGTTATACGTTATACGTTATACGTCACACGTTATACGTTATACTTTATACGTTAAACGTTATACGTTATACGTTATACGTTATACGTTATACGTATTACGTTATACGTTATACGTTATACGTTATACGTTATACGTTATACGTTATACGTTATACGTTATACGTTGCACGTTATACGTTATACGTTATACGTTATACGTTATACGTTGCACGTTATACGTTATACGTTATACGTTATACGTTATACGTTATACGTTATACGTTATACGTTATACGTTATACGTTATACGTTATACGTTATACGTTATACGTTATACGTTATACGTTATACGTTATACGTTATTTGTTATAGGTTATACGTTATACGTTATACGTTATACGTTATACGTTATACGTTATACGTTATACGTTATACGTTATACGTTATACGTCACACGTTATACGTTATACTTTATACGATATACGTTATACGTTATACGTTATACGTTATAAGTTATACGTTATACGTTATACGTTATACGTTATACGTTATTTGTTATAGGTTATACGTTATATGTTATACGTTATACGTTATACGTTATACGCTATACGTTATACGTTTTACGTTATACGTTATACGTTATACGTTATACGTCACACGTTATACGTTATACGTTATACGTTATACGTCACACGTTATACGTTATACTTTATACGATATACGTTATACGTTATACGTTATACGTTATACGTTATACGTTATACGTTATACGTTATACGTTATACGTTATACGTTATACGTTATACGTTATACGTTATACGTTATACGTTATACGTTAGACGTTATACGTTATACGTTATACGTTATACGTTATAGGTTATACGTTATACGTTATACGTTATACGTTATACGTTATACGTTATACGTTATACGTTCTGCGTTATACGTTATACGTTATACGTTATACGTTATACGTTATACGTTATACGTTATACGTTATACGTTATACGTTATACGTTATACGTTATACGTTATACGTTAGACGTTATACGTTATACGTTATACTTTATACGTTATACGTTATACGTTATACGTTATACGTTATACGTTATACGTTATTTGTTATAGGTTATACGTTATATGTTATACGTTATACGTTATACGTTATACGTTATACGTTATACGTTATACGTTATACGTTATACGTTATACGTTATACGTTATACGTTATACGTTATACGTTATACGTTATACGTTATACGTTATATGTTATACGTTATACGTTATACGTTATTTGTTATAGGTTTACGTTATACGTTATACGTTATACGTCATACGTTATACGTTATACGTTATACGTTATACGTTATACGTTATACGTTATACGTTATACGTTATACGTTATACGTTAGACGTTATACGATATACGTATTACGTTATACGTTATACGTTATACGTTATACGTTATACGTTATACGTTATACGTTATACGTTATACGTTATACGTTATACGTTATACGTTATACGTTATACGTTATACGTTATACGTTATACGTTATACGTTATACGTTATACGTTATACGTTATACGTTATACGTTATTTGTTATAGGTTATACGTTATATGTTATACGTTATACGTTATACGTTATACGTTATACGTTATACGTTATACGTTATACGTTATACGTTATACGTTATACGTTATACGTTATACGTTACACGTAATACGTTACACGTTATACGTATTACGTTATACGTTATACGTTATACGTTATACGTTATACGTTATACGTTATACGTTATACGTTATACGTTGCACGTTATACGTTATACGTTATACGTTATACGTTATACGTTGCACGTTATACGTTATACGTTATACGTTATACGTTATACGTTATACGTTATACGTTATACGTTATACGTTATACGTTATACGTTATACGTTATACGTTATACGTTATACGTTATACGTTATACGTTATTTGTTATAGGTTATACGTTATACGTTATACGTTATACGTTATACGTTATACGTTATACGTTATACGTTATACGTTATACGTTATACGTCACACGTCATACGTTATACTTTATACGATATACGTTATACGTTATACGTTATACGTTATACGTTATACGTTATACGTTATACGTTATACGTTATACGTTATTTGTTATAGGTTATACGTTATATGTTATACGTTATACGTTATACGTTATACGTTATACGTTATACGTTATACGTTATACGTTATACGTTATACGTTATACGTTATACGTTATACGTTATTTGTTATAGGTTATACGTTATATGTTATACGTTATACGTTATACGTTATACGTTATACGTTATACGTTATACGTTATACGTTATACGTTATACGTTATACGTTATACGTTATACGTAATACGTTATACGTTATACGTTATACGTTATACGTTATACGTTATACGTTATACGTTATACGTTATACGTTATACGTTATACGTTATACGTTATACGTTATACGTTATACGTTATACGTTATACGTTATTTGTTATAGGTTATACGTTATATGTTATACGTTATACGTTATACGTTATACGTTATACGTTATACGTTATACGTTATACGTTGTACGTTATACGTTATACGTTATACGTTATACGTTATACGTTATACGTTATACGTTATACGTTATACGTTATACGTTATACGTTATACGTTATACGTTATACGTTATACGTTATACGTTATACGTTATACGTTATACGTATTACGTTATACGTTATACGTTATACGTTATACGTTATACGTTATACGTTATACGTTAAACGTTATACGTTATACGTTATACGTTATACGTTATACGTTATACGTTATACGTTATACGTTATACGTATTACGTTATACGTTATACGTTATACGTTATACGTTATACGTTATACGTTATACGTTATACGTTATACGTTATACGTTATACGTTATACGTTATACGTTATACGTTATACGTTATACGTTATACGTTATACGTTATACGTCACACGTTATACGTTATACTTTATACGATATACGTTATACGTTATACGTTATACGTTATACGTTATACGTTATACGTTATACGTTATACGTTATACGTTATACGTTATACGTTATACGTTATACGTTATACGTTATACGTTATACGTTATACGTTATACGTTATACGTTATACGTTATACGTTATACGTTATACGTTATACGTTATACGTTAGACGTTATACGTTATACGTATTACGTTATACGTTATACGTTATACGTTATACGTTATACGTTATACGTTATACGTTATACGTTATACGTTGCACGTTATACGTTATACGTTATACGTTATACGTTATACGTTGCACGTTATACGTTATACGTTATACGTTATACGTTATACGTTATACGTTATACGTTATACGTTATACGTTATACGTTATACGTTATACGTTATACGTTATACGTTATACGTTATACGTTATTTGTTATAGGTTATACGTTATACGTTATACGTTATACGTTATACGTTATACGTTATACGTTATACGTTATAGGTTATACGTTATACGTTATACGTTATACGTTATACGTTATACGTTATACGTTATACGTTCTACGTTATACGTTATACGTTATACGTTATACGTTATACGTTATACGTTATACGTTATACGTTATACGTTATACGTTATACGTTATACGTTATACGTTATACGTTATACGTTATACGTTATACGTTATACGTTATTTGTTATAGGTTTACGTTATACGTTATACGTTATACGTTATACGTTATACGTTATACGTTATACGTTATACGTTATACGTTATACGTTATACGTTATACGTTATACGTTATACGTTATACGTTATACGTTATACGTTGTACGTTATACGTTATACGTTATACGTTATACGTTAGACGTTATACGTTATACGTTATACGTTATACGTTATACGTTATACGTTATACGTTATACGTTATACGTTATACGTTATACGTTATACGTTATACGTTATACGTTATACGTTATACGTTATACGTTATACGTTATACGTCACACGTTATACGTTATACTTTATACGATATACGTTATACGTTATACGTTATACGTTATACGTTATACGTTATACGTTATACGTTATACGTTATACGTTATACGTTATACGTTATACGTTATACGTTATACGTTATACGTTATACGTTATACGTTATACGTTATACGTTATACGTTATACGTTATACGTTATACGTTAGACGTTATACGTTATACGTATTACGTTATACGTTATACGTTATACGTTATACGTTATACGTTATACGTTATACGTTATACGTTATACGTTGCACGTTATACGTTATACGTTATACGTTATACGTTATACGTTGCACGTTATACGTTATACGTTATACGTTATACGTTATACGTTATACGTTATACGTTATACGTTATACGTTATACGTTATACGTTATACGTTATACGTTATACGTTATACGTTATACGTTATTTGTTATAGGTTATACGTTATACGTTATACGTTATACGTTATACGTTATACGTTATACGTTATACGTTATACGTTATACGTTATACGTTATACGTTATACGTTATACGTTATACGTTAGACGTTATACGTTATACGTATTACGTTATACGTTATACGTTATACGTTATACGTTATACGTTATACGTTATACGTTATACGTTATACGTTATACGTTATACGTTATACGTTATACGTTATACGTTATACGTTATACGTTATACGTTATACGTTATACGTTATACGTTATACGTTATTTGTTATAGGTTATACGTTATATGTTATACGTTATACGTTATACGTTATACGTTATACGTTATACGTTATACGTTATACGTTATACGTTATACGTTATACGTTATACGTTACACGTAATACGTTACACGTTATACGTTATACGTTATACGTTATACGTTATACGTTATACATTATACGTTATACGTTATACGTTATACGTTATACGTTACACGTTATACGTTATACGTTATACGTTATACGTTATACGTTATACGTTATACGTTATACGTTATACGTTATACGTTATACGTTATACGTTATACGTTATACGTTATACGTTATTTGTTATAGGTTTACGTTATACGTTATACGTTATACGTTATACGTTGCACGTTATACGTTATACGTTATACGTTATACGTTATACGTTATACGTTATACGTTATACGTTATACGTTATACGTTATACGTTATACGTTATACGTTATACGTTATACGTTATACGTTATACGTTATTTGTTATAGGTTATACGTTATACGTTATACGTTATACGTTATACGTTATACGTTATACGTTATACGTTATACGTTATACGTTATACGTTATACGTTATACGTTATACGTTATACGTTATACGTTATACGTTATACGTTATACGTTATACGTTATACGTTATACGTTATACGTCACACGTTATACGTTAAACTTTATACGATATACGTTATACGTTATACGTTATACGTTATACGTTATACGTTATACGTTATACGCTATACGTTATACGTTTTACGTTATACGTTATACGTTATACGTTATACGTCACACGTTATACGTTATACTTTATACGATATACGTTATACGTTATACGTTATACGTTATGCGTTATACATTATACGTTATACGTTATACGTTATACGGTATACGTTATACATTATACGTTATACGTTATACGTTATACGTTATACGTTATACGTTATACGTTATACGTTATACGTTATACGTTGCACGTTATACGTTATACGTTATACGTTATACGTTATACGTTGCACGTTATACGTTATACGTTATACGTTATACGTTATACGTTATACGTTATACGTTATACGTTATACGTTATACGTTATACGTTATACGTTATACGTTATACGTTATACGTTATACGTTATTTGTTATAGGTTATACGTTATACGTTATACGTTATACGTTATACGTTATACGTTATACGTTATACGTTATAGGTTATACGTTATACGTTATACGTTATACGTTATACGTTATACGTTATACGTTATACGTTCTACGTTATACGTTATACGTTATACGTTATACGTTATACGTTATACGTTATACGTTATTTGTTATAGGTTATACGTTATACGTTATACGTTATACGTTATACGTTATACGTTATACGTTATTTGTTATAGGTTATACGTTATATGTTATACGTTATACGTTATACGTTATACGTTATACGTTATACGTTATACGTTATACGTTATACGTTATACGTTATACGTTATACGTTATACGTCACACGTTATACGTTATACTTTATACGATATACGTTATACGTTATACGTTATACGTTATGCGTTATACATTATACGTTATACGTTATACGTTATACGGTATACGTTATACGTTATACGTTATACGTTATACGTTATACGTTATACGTTATTTGTTATAGGTTATACGTTATACGTTATGCGTTATACATTATACGTTATACGTTATACGTTATACGTTATACGTTATACGTTATACGTTATACGTTATACGTTATACGTTATACGTCACACGTTATACGTTAAACTTTATACGATATACGTTATACGTTATACGTTATACGTTATACGTTATACGTTATACGTTATACGCTATACGTTATACGTTTTACGTTATACGTTATACGTTATACGTTATACGTCACACGTTATACGTTATACTTTATACGATATACGTTATACGTTATACGTTATACGTTATGCGTTATACATTATACGTTATACGTTATACGTTATACGGTATACGTTATACATTATACGTTATACGTTATACGTTATACGTTATACGTTATACGTTATACGTTATACGTTATACGTTATACGTTGCACGTTATACGTTATACGTTATACGTTATACGTTATACGTTGCACGTTATACGTTATACGTTATACGTTATACGTTATACGTTATACGTTATACGTTATACGTTATACGTTATACGTTATACGTTATACGTTATACGTTATACGTTATACGTTATACGTTAGTTGTTATAGGTTATACGTTATACGTTATACGTTATACGTTATACGTTATACGTTATACGTTATACGTTATAGGTTATACGTTATACGTTATACGTTATACGTTATACGTTATACGTTATACGTTATACGTTCTACGTTATACGTTATACGTTATACGTTATACGTTATACGTTATACGTTATACGTTATTTGTTATAGGTTATACGTTATACGTTATACGTTATACGTTATACGTTATACGTTATACGTTATTTGTTATAGGTTATACGTTATATGTTATACGTTATACGTTATACGTTATACGTTATACGTTATACGTTATACGTTATACGTTATACGTTATACGTTATACGTTATACGTTATACGTTAGACGTTATACGTTATACGTTATACGTTATACGTTATACGTTATACGTTATACGTTACACGTTATACGTTATACGTTATTTGTTATAGGTTATACGTTATACGTTATACGTTATACGTTATACGTTATACGTTATACGTTATTTGTTATAGGTTATACGTTATATGTTATACGTTATACGTTATACGTTATACGTTATACGTTATACGTTATACGTTATACGTTATACGTTATACGTTATACGTTATACGTTATACGTTATACGTTATACGTTATACGTTATACGTATTACGTTATACGTTATACGTTATACGTTATACGTTATACGTTATACGTTATACGTTATACGTTATACGTTATACGTTATACGTTATACGTTATACGTTATACGTTATACGTTATACGTTATACGTTATACGTTATACGTTATACGTTATACGTTATACGTCACACGTTATACGTTAAACTTTATACGATATACGTTATACGTTATACGTTATACGTTATACGTTATACGTTATACGTTATACGCTATACGTTATACGTTTTACGTTATACGTTATACGTTATACGTTATACGTCACACGTTATACGTTATACTTTATACGATATACGTTATACGTTATACGTTATACGTTATACGTTATACATTATACGTTATACGTTATACGTTATACGGTATACGTTATACATTATACGTTATACGTTATACGTTATACGTTATACGTTATACGTTATACGTTATACGTTATACGTTATACGTTGCACGTTATACGTTATACGTTATACGTTATACGTTATACGTTGCACGTTATACGTTATACGTTATACGTTATACGTTATACGTTATACGTTATACGTTATACGTTATACGTTATACGTTATACGTTATACGTTATACGTTATACGTTATACGTTATACGTTATTTGTTATAGGTTATACGTTATACGTTATACGTTATACGTTATACGTTATACGTTATACGTTATACGTTATAGGTTATACGTTATACGTTATACGTTATACGTTATACGTTATACGTTATACGTTATACGTTCTACGTTATACGTTATACGTTATACGTTATACGTTATACGTTATACGTTATACGTTATACGTTATACGTTATACGTTATACGTTATACGTTATACGTTATACGTTATACGTTATACGTTATACGTTATACGTTATACGTTATTTGTTATAGGTTTACGTTATACGTTATACGTTATACGTTATACGTTATACGTTATACGTTATACGTTATACGTTATACGTTATACGTTATACGTTATACGTTATACGTTATACGTTATACGTTATACGTTATACGTTATACGTTATACGTTATACGTTATACGTTATACGTTATACGTTATACGTTATACGTTATACGTTATACGTTATACGTTATACGTTAGACGTTATACGTTATACGTTATACTTTATACGTTATACGTTATACGTTATACGTTATACGTTATACGTTATACGTTATTTGTTATAGGTTATACGTTATACGTTATACGTTATACGTTATACGTTATACGTTATACGTTATTTGTTATAGGTTATACGTTATATGTTATACGTTATACGTTATACGTTATACGTTATACGTTATACGTTATACGTTATACGTTATACGTTATACGTTATACGTTATACGTTATACGTTATACGTTATACGTTATACGTTATA
>NW_027479885.1:0-57174 GCF_051014685.1 Ptiloglossa arizonensis
CGTTATACGTTATATGTAATATGTAATACGTTTATACGTTATACGCCATACGTTATACGTTACACGTTTAACGTTTTACGTTGTGCGTTATACGTTATGCGTTATACGTTATACGTTATACGTAATACGTATACGTTATACGTTATACGTTATACGTTATACGTTATACGTTATACGTTATACGTTATTCGTTATACGTTATACCTTATACGTGATACGTCATACGTTATACGTTATACGTTATACGTTATACGTTATACGATTATACGTTATACGTTATACGTTATACGTTTATACGTTATACGTTATACGTTATACGTTATGCGTTATACGCTATACGTTATGTGTAATAGGATATACGTTATACGTTTGTACGTTATACGTTATACGTTATACGTTATACGTTATACGTTATACGTTGTACATTATACGGTAAACGTTAGACGTTATATGTTATACGTTATACGTTGTACGTTATACGTTATATGTAATATGTAATACGTTATACGTTATACGCCATACGTTATACGTTACACGTTTAACGTTTTACGTTATGCGTTATACGTTATGCGTTATACGTTATACGTTATACGTAATACGTTATTCGTTATACGTTATACGTTATACGTTATACGTTATACGTTATTCGTTATACGTTATACGTTGTACGTTATACGTTTATACGTTATACGTTTACGTTATACGTTATACGCTATACGTTAAACGTTATACGTTATACGTTATGCGTTATACGTTATAGGTTATACGTTATGCGTTATACGTTATACGTTATACGTTATACGTTTGAGGTTATACGTTATTCGTTATACGTTATACGTTATACGTTATACGTTATACGTTATACGTTATACGTTATACGTTATACGTTATACGTTATACGTTATACGTTATACGTTATACGTTATACTTATACGTTATACGTTTATACGTTATACGTTATACGTTATACGTTATACGTTTTACGTTATACGTTATACGTTATACGTTATACGTTATACGTTATACGTTATACGTTTACGTTATACGTTATACGTTATACGTTATACGTTATACGTTATACGTTATACGTTATACGTTAGTACGTTTATACGTTATACGTTATACGTTATACGTTATGCGTTATACGCTATACGTTATGCGTTATAGGTCATACCTTATACGTGATACGTCATACGTTATACGTTATACGTTATGCGTTATAGGTCATACCTTATACGTGATACGTCATACGTTATACGTTATACGTTATACGTTATTCGTTATACGTTTTACGTTATACGATATACGTTATACATTATACGTTATACGTTATACGTTATACGTTATACGTTATACGTTATACGTTAAACGTTATACGTTATACGTTATACGTTTATACGTTATACGTTATACGTTATACGTTATACGTTATACGTTAAACGTTATACGTTATACGTAATACGTTATACGATATACGTTATACGTTATACGTTGTACGTTATACGTTATACGTTATACGTTATACGTTATACGTTATACGTTGTACGTTATACGTTAAACGTTAGACGTTATATGTTATACGTTATACGTTGTACGTTATACGTTATATGTAATATGTAATACGTTATACGTTATACGCCATACGTTATACGTTATACGTTATACGTTATACGTTATACGTTATACGTTATGCGTTATACGCTATACGTTATGCGTTATAGGTCATACCTTATACGTGATATGTCATACGTTATACGTTATACGTTATACGTTATTCGTTATACGTTTTACGTTATACGATATACGTTATACGTTATACGTTATACGTTATACGTTATACGTTATACGTTATACGTTATACGTTATACGTTAAACGTTATACGTTATACGTTATACGTTATACGTTATACGTTATACGTTATACGTTATACGTATACGTTAAACGTTATACGTTATACGTAATACGTTATACGATATACGTTATACGTTATACGTTGTACGTTATACGTTATACGTTATACGTTATACGTTATACGTTATACGTTGTACGTTATACGTTAAACGTTAGACGTTATATGTTATACGTTATACGTTTTTACGTTATACGTTATATGTAATATGTAATACGTTATACGTTATACGCTATACGTTATACGTTACACGTTTAACGTTTTACGTTGTGCGTTATACGTTATGCGTTATACGTTATACGTTATACGTAATACGTTTATACGTTATACGTTATAAGTTATACGTTATACGTTATACGTTATACGTTATACGTTATTCGTTATACGTTATACGTTATACGTTATACGTTATACGTTATACGTTATACGTTATACGTTATACGTTATACGCTATACGTTAAACGTTATACGTTATACGTTATGCGTTATACGTTATACTTTGACGTTATACGCTGTACGTTATACGTTATACGTTATACGTTATACGTTATACGTTTACGTTATACGTTATACGTTAAACGCTATACGTTATACGATATACGTTATACGTTATACGTTATACGTTATACGTTATACGGTATACGTTATACGTTATACGTTATGCGTTATACGCTATACTTATGTGTTATAGGATATACGTTATACGTTGTACGTTATAGGTTATACGTTAGACGTTATACGTTATACGTTATACGTTGTACGTTATACGTTAAACGTTAGACGTTATATGTTATACGTTATACGTTGTACGTTATACGTTATATGTAATATGTAATACGTTATACGTTATACGCCATACGTTATACGTTACACGTTTAACGTTTTACGTTATGCGTTATACGGTATGCGTTACACGTTATACGTTATACGTAATACGTTATACGTTATACGTTATACGTTATACGTTATACGTTATACGTTATACGTTATACGTAATACGTTATACGATATACGTTATACGTTATACGTTGTACGTTATACGTTATACGTTATACGTTATACGTTATACGTTATACGTTGTACGTTATACGTTAAACGTTAGACGTTATATGTTATACGTTATACGTTTTACGTTATACGTTATATGTAATATGTAATACGTTATACGTTATACGCCATACGTTATACGTTACACGTTTAACGTTTTACGTTGTGCGTTATACGTTATGCGTTATACGTTATACGTTATACGTAATACGTTATACGTTATACGTTATACGTTATACGTTATACGTTATACGTTATACGTTATTCGTTATACGTTATACGTTATACGTTATACGTTATACGTTATACGTTATACGTTATACGTTATACGCTATACGTTAAACGTTATACGTTATACGTTATGCGTTATACGTTATAGGTTATACGTTATGCGTTATACGTTATACGTAATACGTTTGACGTTATACGTTATACGTTATACGTTATACGTTATACGTTATACGTTATACGTTATACGTTATACGTTATACGTTATACGTTATACGTTATACGTTATACGTTATACGTTATACGTTATACGTATACGTTATACGTTATACGTTATACGTTATACGTTATACGTTATACGTTATACGTTATACGTTATACGTTATACGTTATACGTTATTCGTTATACGTTTATACGTTATACGTTATACGTTATACGTTATACGTTATACGTTATACGTTATACGTTATACGTTATACGTTATACGTTAAACGTTATACGTTATACGTTATACGTTATACGTTATACGTTATACGTTATACGTTATACGTTATACGTTATACGTTATACGTTATACGTTATACGGTTATGCGTTATACGCTATACGTTATGTGTTATAGGATATACGTTATACGTGTACGTTATACGTTATACGTTATACGTTATACGTTATACGTTATACGTTATACATTGTACGTTATACGTTAAACGTTAGACGTTATATGTTATACGTTATACGTTGTACGTTATACGTTATATGTAATATGTAATACGTTATACGTTATACGCCATACGTTATACGTTACACGTTTAACGTTTTACGTTATGCGTTATACGTTATGCGTTATACGTTATACGTTATACGTAATACGTTATACGTTATATGTAATATGTAATACGTTATACGTTATACGCCATACGTTATACGTTACACGTTTAACGTTTTACGTTGTGCGTTATACGTTATGCGTTATACGTTATACGTTATACGTAATACGTTATACGTTATACGTTTATAAGTTATACGTTATACGTTATACGTTATACGTTATTACGTTATTCGTTATACGTTATACGTTATACGTTATACGTTATACGTTATACGTTATACGTTATACGTTATACGTTATACGCTATACGTTAAACGTTATACGTTATACGTTATGCGTTATACGTTATACGTTTGACGTTATACGCTGTACGTTATACGTTATACGTTATACGTTATACGTTATACGTTATACGTTATACGTTATACGTTAAACGCTATACGTTATACGATATACGTTATACGTTATACGTTATACGTTATACGTTATACGTTATACGTTATACGTTATACGTTATGCTTTATACGCTATACGTTATGTGTTATAGGATATACGTTATACGTTGTACGTTATAGGTTATACGTTAGACGTTATACGTTATACGTTATACGTTGTACGTTATACGTTAAACGTTAGACGTTATATGTTATACGTTATACGTTGTACGTTATACGTTATATGTAATATGTAATACGTTATACGTTATACGCCATACGTTATACGTTACACGTTTAACGTTTACGTTATGCGTTATACGTTATGCGTTACACGTTATACGTTATACGTAATACGTTATACGTTATACGTTATACGTTATACGTTATACGTTATACGTTATACGTTATACGTAATACGTTTATACGATATACGTTATACGTTATACGTTGTACGTTATACGTTATACGTTATACGTTATACGTTATACGTTATACGTTGTACGTTATACGTTAAACGTTAGACGTTATATGTTATACGTTATACGTTTTACGTTATACGTTATATGTAATATGTAATACGTTATACGTTATACGCCATACGTTATACGTTACACGTTTAACGTTTTACGTTGTGCGTTATACGTTATGCGTTATACGTTATACGTTATACGTAATACGTTATACGTTTATACGTTATACGTTATACGTTATACGTTATACGTTATACGTTATTCGTTATACGTTATACGTTATACGTTATACGTTATACGTTATACGTTATACGTTATACGTTATACGCTATACGTTAAACGTTATACGTTATACGTTATGCGTTATACGTTATAGGTTATACGTTATGCGTTATACGTTATACGTAATACGTTTGACGTTATACGTTACACGTTATACGTTATACGTTATACGTTATACGTTATACGTTATACGTTATACGTTATACGTTATACGTTATACGTTATACGTTATACGTTATACGTTATACGTTATACGTTATACGTTATACGTTATACGTTTATACGTTATACGTTATACGTTATACGTTGTACGTTATACGTTATACGTTATTCGTTATACGTTATACGTTATACGTTATACGTATACGTTATACGTTATACGTTATACGTTATACGTTTATACGTTATACGTTATACGTTAAACGTTATACGTTTATACGTTATACGTTATACGATATACGTTATACGTTATACGTTATACGTTATACGTTATACGTTATACGTTATACGTTATGCGTTATACGCTATACGTTATGTGTTATAGGATATACGTTATACGTTGTACGTTATACGTTATACGTTATACGTTATACGTTAGTATACGTTTAGTATACGTTGTACGTTATACGTTAAACGTTAGACGTTATATGTTATACGTTATACGTTTGTACGTATACGTTATATGTAATATGTAATACGTTATACGTTATACGCCATACGTTATACGTTACACGTTTAACGTTTTACGTTATGCGTTATACGTTATGCGTTATACGTTATACGTTATACGTAATACGTTATACGTTATACGTTATACGTTATACGTTATACGTTATACGTTATTCCGTTATACGTTATACGTTGTACGTTATACGTTATACGTTATACGTTATACGTTATACGTTATACGTTATACGTTATACGTTATACGGTTATGCGTTATACGCTATACATTATGCGTTATAGGTCATACTTATACGTGATACGTCATACGTTATACGTTATACGTTATACGTTATACGTTATTCGTTATACGTTTTACGTTATACGATATACGTTATACGTTTATACGTTATACGTTTATACGTTATACGTTATACGTTATACGTTATACGTTATACGTTAAACGTTATACGTTATACGTTATACGTTATACGTTATACGTTATACGTTATACTTATACGTTATACGTTATACGTTATACGTTATACGTTATACGTTATACGTTATACGTTATACGTTATACGTTATACGTTATACGTTATACGTTATACGTTATACGTTATACGTTATAAGTTTATACGTTATACGTTATACGTTATACGTTTATACGTTATACGTTATACGTTATACGTTATACGTTATTCGTTATACGTTATACGTTATACGTTATACGTTATACGTTATACGTTATACGTTATACGTTATACGTTATACGTTATACGTTTATACGTTAAACGTTATACGTTATACGTTATACGTTATACGATATACGTTATACGTTATACGTTATACGTTATACGTTATACGTTATACGTTATACGTTATACGTTATACGTTATACGCTATACGTTAAACGTTATACGTTATACGTTATGCGTTATACGTTATAGGTTATACGTTATGCGTATACGTTATACGTAATACGTTTGACGTTATACGTTATACGTTATACGTTATACGTTATACGTTTATACGTTATACGTTATACGTTATACGTTATACGTTATACGTTATACGTTATACGTTATACGTTATACGTTATACGTTTATACGTTATACGTTATACGTTATACGTTATACGCTATACGTTATACGTTATACGTTATACGTTATACGTTATACGTTATTCGTTATACGTTATACGTTATACGTTATACGTTATACGTTATACGTTATACGTTATACGTTATACGTTATACGTTATACGTTATACGTATACGTTGTACGTTATACGTTAAACGTTAGACGTTATATGTTATACGTTATACGTTTTACGTTATACGTTATATGTAATATGTAATACGTTATACGTTATACGCCATACGTTATACGTTACACGTTTAACGTTTTACGTTGTGCGTTATACGTTATGCGTTATACGTTATACGTTATACGTAATACGTTATACGTTATACGTTATACGTTATACGTTATACGTTATACGTTATACTTTATTCGTTATACGTTATACGTTATACGTTATACGTTATACGTTATACGTTATACGTTATACGTTATACGCTATACGTTAAACGTTATACGTTATACGTTATGCGTTATACGTTATACGTTATACGTTTATACGTTATACGTTATACGTTATACGTTATACGTTATACGTTATACGTTATACGTTATTCGTTATACGTTATACGTTATACGTTATACGTTATACGTTATACGTTATACGTTATACGTTATACGTTATACGTTATACGTTATACGTTAAACGTTATACGTTATACGTTATACGTTATACGATATACGTTATACGTTATACGTTATACGTTATACGTTATACGTTATGCGTTATACGCTATACGTTATGTGTTATAGGATATACGTTATACGTTGTACGTTATACGTTATACGTTATACGTTATACGTTATACGTTATACGTTATACGTTGTACGTTATACGTTAAACGTTAGACGTTATATGTTATACGTTATACGTTGTACGTTATACGTTATATGTAATATGTAATACGTTATACGTTATACGCCATACGTTATACGTTATACGTTATACGTTATACGTTTAACGTTTTACGTTATGCGTTATACGTTATGCGTTATACGTTATACGTTATACGTAATACGTTATACGTTATACGTTATACTTTATACGTTATACGTTATACGTTATTCGTTATACGTTATACGTTGTACGTTATACGTTATACGTTATACGTTATACGTTATACGTTATACGCTATACGTTAAACGTTATACGTTATACGTTATGCGTTATACGTTATAGGTTATACGTTATGCGTTATACGTTATACGTTTATACGTTATACGTTTGAGGTTATACGTTATACGTTATACGTTATACGTTATACGTTATACGTTATACGTTATACGTTTTACGTTATACGTTATACGTTATACGTTATACGTTATACGTTATACGTTATACGTTATACGTTATACGTTATACGTTATACGTTATACGTTATACGTTATACGTTATACGTTATACGTTATGCGTTATACGCTATACATTATGCGTTATAGGTCATACCTTATACGTGATACGTCATACGTTATACGTTATACGTTATACGTTATACGTTATTCGTTATACGTTTTACGTTATACGATATACGTTATACGTTATACGTTATACGTTTATACGTTATACGTTATACGTTATACGTTATACGTTATACGTTAAACGTTATACGTTATACGTTATACGTTATACGTTATACGTTATACGTTATACGTTATACGTTATACGTTATACGTTAAACGTTATACGTTATACGTAATACGTTATACGATATACGTTAGTACGTTATACGTTGTACGTTATACGTTATACGTTATACGTTATACGTATACGTTGTACGTTATACGTTAAACGTTAGACGTTATATGTTATACGTTATACGTTGTACGTTATACGTTATATGTAATATGTAATACGTTATACGTTATACGCCATACGTTATACGTTATACGTTATACGTAAACGTTATACGTTAAACGTTATACGTTATACGTTATACGTTATACGTTATACGTTATACGTTATACGTTATACGTTATACGTTATGCGTTATACGCTATACGTTATGTGTTATAGGATATACGTTATATGTTGTACGTTATACGTTATACGTTATACGTTATACGTTATGCGTTATACGCTATACGTCATGCGTTATAGGTCATACCTTATACGTGATACGTCATACGTTATACGTTATACGTTTATACGTTATTCGTTATACGTTTTACGTTATACGATATACGTTATACGTTATACGTTATACGTTATACGTTATACGTTATACGTTATACGTTATACGTCATGCGTTATAGGTCATACCTTATACGTGATACGTCATACGTTATACGTTATACGTTATACGTTATTCGTTATACGTTTTTACGTTATACGATATACGTTATACGTTATACGTTATACGTTATACGTTATACGTTATACGTTATACGTTATACGTTAAACGTTATACGTTATACGTTATACGTTATACGTTATACGTTATACGTTATACGTTATACGTTATACGTTATACGTTATACGTTAAACGTTATACGTTATACGTAATACGTTATACGATATACGTTATACGTTATACGTTGTACGTTATACGTTATACGTTATACGTTTATACGTTATACGTTGTACGTTATACGTTTAAACGTTAGACGTTATATGTTATACGTTATACGTTGTACGTTATACGTTATATGTAATATGTAATACGTTATACGTTATACGCCATACGTTATACGTTATACGTTATACGTTATACGTTATACGTTATACGTTATACGTTATACGTTATACGTTATGCGTTATACGCTATACGTTATGCGTTATAGGTCATACCTTATACGTGATATGTCATACGTTATACGTTATACGTTATACGTTATTCGTTATACGTTTTACGTTATACGATATACGTTATACGTTATACGTTATACGTTATACGTTATACGTTATACGTTAGTACGTTATACGTTAAACGTTATACGTTATACGTTATACGTATACGTTATACGTTATACGTTAAACGTTATACGTTATACGTAATACGTTATACGATATACGTTATACGTTATACGTTGTACGTTATACGTTATACGTTATACGTTATACGTTATACGTTGTACGTTATAACGTTAAACGTTAGACGTTATATGTTATACGTTATACGTTTTACGTTATACGTTATATGTAATATGTAATACGTTATACGTTATACGCCATACGTTATACGTTACACGTTTAACGTTTTACGTTGTGCGTTATACGTTATGCGTTTATACGTTATAGGGTTATACGTTATGCGTTATACGTTATACGTTATACGTTTGACGTTATACGTTATACGTTATACGTTATACGTTATACGTTATACGTTATACGTTATACGTTAAACGTTATACGTTATACGTAATACGTTATACGATATACGTTATACGTTATACGTTGTACGTTATACGTTATACGTTATACGTTATACGTTATACGTTGTACGTTATACGTTAAACGTTAGACGTTATATGTTATACGTTATACGTTATACGTTATACGTTGTACGTTATACGTTAAACGTTAGACGTTATATGTTATACGTTATACGTTTTACGTTATACGTTATATGTAATATGTAATACGTTATACGTTATACGCCATACGTTATACGTTACACGTTTAACGTTTTACGTTGTGCGGTTATACGTTATGCGTTTATACGTTATACGTTATACGTTATACGTTTGACGTTATACGCTGTACGTTATACGTTATATGTTTATACGTTATACGTTGTACGTTATACGTTATATGTAATATGTTAATACGTTTATACGTTATACGCCATACGTTATACGTTTACACGTTATGCGTTATACGTTATGCGTTATACGTTATACGTTATACGTTTGACGTTATACGTTATACGTTATACGTTATACGTTATACGTTATACGTTATACGTTATACGTTAAACGTTATACGTTATACGTTATACGTAATACGTTATACGATATACGTTATACGTTATACGTTGTACGTTATACGTTATACGTTATACGTTATACGTTATACGTTGTACGTTATACGGTTAAACGTTAGACGTTATATGTTATACGTTATACGTTATACGTTTATACGTTGTACGTTATACGTTAAACGTTAGACGTTATATGTTATACGTTATACGTTTTACGTTATACGTTATATGTAATATGTAATACGTTATACGTTATACGCCATACGTTATACGTTACACGTTTAACGTTTTACGTTGTGCGTTATACGTTATGCGTTATACGTTATACGTTATACGTTATACGTAATACGTTATACGTTATACGTTAAACGTTATACGTTATACGTTATACGTATACGTTATACGTTATACGTTATACGTTATACGTTATACGTTATACGTTATACGTTATACGTTATACGTTATACGTTATACGTTATACGTTATACGTTATACGTTATACGTTATACGTTATACGTTATACGTTATACGTTATACGTTATACGTTTATACGTTATACGTTATACGTTATACGTTATACGTTATACGTTATACGTTATACGTTATACGTTATACGTTATTCGTTATACGTTATACGTTATACGTTATACGTTATACGTTATACGTTATACGTTATACGTTATACGTTATACGTTAACGTTATACGTTAAACGTTATACGTTATACGTTATACGTTATACGATATACGTTATACGTTATACGTTATACGTTATACGTTATACGTTATACGTTATACGTTATACGTTATACGTTATACGCTATACGTTAAACGTTATACGTTATACGTTATGCGTTATACGTTATAGGTTATACGTTATGCGTTATACGTTATACGTAATACGTTTGACGTTATACGTTATACGTTATACGTTATACGTTATACGTTATACGTTATACGTTATACGTTATACGTTATACGTTATACGTTATACGTTATACGTTATACGTTATACGTTATACGTTATACGTTATACGTTATACGTTATACGTTATACGTTATACGTTATACGTTATACGTTATACGTTTATTCGTTATACGTTATACGTTATACGTTATACGTTATACGTTATACTTATACGTTATACGTTATAGCGTTATACGTTATACGTTATATGTTGTACGTTATACGTTAAACGTTAGACGTTATATGTTATACGTTATACGTTTTACGTTATACGTTATATGTAATATGTAATACGTTATACGTTATACGCCATACGTTATACGTTATACGTTATACGTTATACGTTATACGTTATACGTTATACGTTATTCGTTATACGTTATACGTTATACGTTATACGTTATACGTTATACGTTATACGTTATACGTTATACGTTATACGTTATACGTTATATGTTGTACGTTATACGTTAAACGTTAGACGTTATATGTTATACGTTATACGTTTTACGTTATACGTTATATGTAATATGTAATACGTTATACGTTATACGCCATACGTTATACGTTACACGTTTAACGTTTTACGTTGTGCGTTATACGTTATGCGTTATACGTTATACGTTATACGTAATACGTTATACGTTATACGTTATACGTTATACGTTATACGTTATACGTTATACGTTATTCGTTATACGTTATACGTTATTACGTTATACGTTATACGTTTATACGTTATACGTTATACGTTATACGCTATACGTTAAACGTTATACGTTATACGTTATGCGTTATACGTTATAGGTTATACGTTATGCGTTATACGTTATACGTAATACGTTTGACGTTATACGTTATACGTTATACGTTATACGTTGTACGTTATACGTTAAACGTTAGACGTTATATGTTATACGTTATACGTTGTACGTTAAACGTTATATGTAATATGTAATACTTATACGTTATACGCCATACGTTATACGTTATACGTTATACGTTATACGTTTAACGTTTTACGTTATGCGTTATACGTTATGCGTTATACGTTATACGTTATACGTAATACGTTATACGTTATACGTTATACGTTATACGTTTATACGTTATACGTTATTCGTTATACGTTATACGTTGTACGTTATACGTTATACGTTATACGTTATACGTTATACGTTATACGCTATACGTTAAACGTTATACGTTATACGTTATGCGTTATACGTTATAGGTTATACGTTATGCGTTTATACGTTATACGTTATACGTTATACGTTTGAGGTTATACGTTATACGTTATACGTTACGTTATACGTTATACGTTATACGTTTACTTTACGTTTTACGTTATACGTTATACGTTATACGTTATACGTTATACGTTATACGTTATACGTTATACGTTATACGTTATACGTTATACGTTATACGTTATACGTTATACGTTATACGTTATACGTTATACGTTATGCGTTATACGCTATACATTATGCGTTATAGGTCATACCTTATACGTGATACGTCATACGTTATACGTTATACGTTATACGTTATACGTTATTCGTTATACGTTTTACGTTATACGATATACGTTATACGTTATACGTTATACGTTATACGTTATACGTTATACGTTATACGTTATACGTTATACGTTAAACGTTATACTTATACGTTATACGTTATACGTTATACGTTATACGTTATACGTTATACGTTATACGTTATACGTTAAACGTTATACGTTATACGTAATACGTTATACGATATACGTTATACGTTATAAGTTGTACGTTATAACGTTATACGTTATACGTTATACGTTATACGTTTGTACGTTATACGTTATAAGTTGTACGTTATACGTTATACGTTATACGTTATACGTTATACGTTGTACGTTATACGTTAAACGTTAGACGTTATATGTTATACGTTATACGTTGTACGTTATACGTTATATGTAATATGTAATACGTTATACGTTATACGCCATACGTTATACGTTATACGTTATACGTTAAACGTTATACGTTAAACGTTATACGTTATACGTTATACGTTATGCGTTATACGTTATACGTAATACGTTTGACGTTATACGTTATACGTTATACGTTATACGTTATACGTTATACGTTATACGTTATACGTTATACGTTATACGTTATACGTTATACGTTATACGTTATACGTTATACGTTATACGTTATACGTTATACGTTATACGTTATACGTTATACGTTATTACGTTATACGTTATACGTTATACGTTATTCGTTATACGTTATACGTATACGTTATACGTTATACGTTATACGTTATACGTTATACGTTATACGTTATACGTTATACGTTATATGTTGTACGTTATACGTTAAACGTTAGACGTTATATGTTATACGTTATACGTTTTACGTTATACGTTATATGTAATATGTAATACGTTATACGTTATACGCCATACGTTATACGTTATACGTATACGTTATACGTTATACGTTATACGTTATACGTTATTCGTTATACGTTATACGTTATACGTTATACGTTATACGTTTATACGTTATACGTTATACGTTATACGTTATACGTTATACGTTATATGTTGTACGTTATACGTTAAACGTTAGACGTTATATGTTATACGTTATACGTTTTTACGTTATACGGTTATATGTAATATGTAATACGTTATACGTTATACGCCATACGTTATACGTTACAGCGTTTAACGTTTTACGTTGTGCGTTATACGTTATGCGTTATACGTTATACGTTATACGTAATACGTTATACGTTATACGTTATACGTTATACGTTATACGTTATACGTTATACGTTATTCGTTATACGTTATACGTTATACGTTATACGTTTATACGTTATACGTTATACGTTATACGTTATACGCTATACGTTAAACGTTATACGTTATACGTTATGCGTTATACGTTATAGGTTATACGTTATGCGTTATACGTTATACGTAATACGTTTGACGTTATACGTTATACGTTATACGTTATACGTTGTACGTTATACGTTAAACGTAGACGTTATATGTTATACGTTATACGTTGTACGTTATACGTTATATGTAATATGTATTACGTTATACGTTATACGCCATACGTTATACGTTATACGTTATACGTTATACGTTTAACGTTTACGTTATGCGTTATACGTTATGCGTTATACGTTATACTTATACGTATACGTTATACGTTATACGTTATACGTACGTTATACGTTATACGTTATACGTTATACGTTATTCGTTATACGTTATACGTTGTACGTTATACGTTATACGTTATACGTTATACGTTATACGTTATACGCTATACGTTAAACGTTATACGTTATACGTTTATGCGTTATACGTTATAGGTTATACGTTAGGCGTTATACGTTTATACGTTATACGTTATACGTTTGAGGTTATACGTTATACGTTATACGTTATACGTTATACGTTATACGTTATACGTTATACGTTTTACGTTATACGTTATACGTTATACGTTATACGTTATACGTTATACGTTATACGTTATACGTTTATACGTTATACGTTATACGTTTATACGTTATACGTTATACGTTATACGTTATACGTTATACGTTATGCGTTATACGCTATACATTATGCGTTATAGGTCATACCTTATACGTGATACGTCATACGTTTATACGTTATACGTTATACGTTATACGTTATTCGTTATAACGTTTTACGTTATACGATATACGTTATACGTTATACGTTATACGTTATACGTTATACGTTATACGTTATACGTTATACGTTATACGTTAAACGTATTCGTATACGTTATACGTTATACGTTTATACGTTATACGTTATACGTTATACGTTATACGTTATACGTTAAACGTTATACGTTATACGTAATACGTTATACGATATACGTTATACGTTATAAGTTGTACGTTATACGTTATACGTTATACGTTATACTTATACGTTGTACGTTATACGTTATAAGTTGTACGTTATACGTTATACGTTATACGTTATACGTTATACGTTTGTACGTTATACGTTAAACGTTAGACGTTATATGTTATACGTTATACGTTGTACGTTTACGTTATATGTAATATGTAATACGTTATACGTTATACGCCATACGTTTATACGTTATACGTTATACGTTAAACGTTATACGTTAAACGTTATACGTTATACGTTATACGTTATACGTTATACGTTATACGTTATACGTTATACGTTATACGTTATGCGTTATACGCTATACGTTATGTGTTATAGGATATACGTATATGTTGTACGTTATACGTTATACGTATACGTTATACGTTATGCGTTATACGCTATACGTCATGCGTTATAGGTCATACCTTATACGTGATACGTCATACGTTATACGTTATACGTTATACGTTATTCGTTATACGTTTTACGTTATACGATATACGTTATACGTTATACGTTATACGTTATACGTTATACGTTATACGTTATACGTTATACGTCATGCGTTATAGGTCATACCTTATACGTGATACGTCATACGTTATACGTTATACGTTATACGTTATTCGTTATACGGTTTACGTTATACGATATACGTTATACGTTATACGTTATACGGTTTATACGTTATACGTTATACGTTATACGTTATACGTTAAACGTTATACGTTATACGTTATACGTTATACGTTATACGTTATACGTTATACGTTATACGTTATACGTTATACGTTAAACGTTATACGTTTATACGTAATACGTTATACGATATACGTTATACGTTATACGTTGTACGTTATACGTTAGTATACGTTATACGTTATACGTTATACGTTGTACGTTATACGTTAAACGTTAGACGTTATATGTTATACGTTATACGTTGTACGTTATACGTTATATGTAATATGTAATACGTTATACGTTATACGCCATACGTTATACGTTATACGTTATACGTTATACGTTATACGTTATACGTTATACGTTATACGTTATACGTTATGCGTTATACGCTATACGTTATGCGTTATAGGTCATACCTTATACGTGATATGTCATACGTTATACGTTATACGTTATACGTTATTCGTTATACGTTTTACGTTATACGATATACGTTATACGTTATACGTTATACGTTATACGTTATACGTTATACGTTATACGTTATACGTTAAACGTTATACGTTATACGTTATACGTTATACGTTATACGTTATACGTTAAACGTTATACGTTATACGTAATACGTTATACGATATACGTTATACGTTATACGTTGTACGTTATACGTTATACGTTATACGTGATACGTTATACGTTGTACGTTATACGTTAAACGTTAGACGTTATATGTTATACGTTATATACGTTTTACGTTATACGTTTATATGTAATATGTAATACGTTATACGTTATACGCCATACGTTATACGTTACACGTTTAACGTTTTACGTTGTGCGTTATACGTTATGCGTTATACGTTATACGTTATACGTTATACGTTATACGTTATACGTTATACGTTATACGTTATACGCTATACGTTAAACGTTATACGTTATACGTTATGCGTTATACGTTATAGGTTATACGTTATGCGTTATACGTTATACGTTTATACGTTGACGTTATACGTTATACGTTATACGTTATACGTTATACGTTATACGTTATACGTATACGTTAAACGTTATACGTTATACGTAATACGTTATACGATATACGTTATACGTTATACGTTGTACGTTATACGTTATACGTTATACGTTTATACGTTATACGTTGTACGTTATACGTTAAACGTTAGACGTTATATGTTATACGTTATACGTTATACGTTATACGTTATACGTTATACGTTGTACGTTATACGTTAAACGTTAGACGTTATATGTTATACGTTATACGTTATACGTTATACGTTGTACGTATACGTTAAACGTTAGACGTTATATGTTATACGTTATACGTTTTACGTTATACGTTATATGTAATATGTAATACGTTATACGTTATACGCCATACGTTATACGTTACACGTTTAACGTTTTACGTTGTGCGTTATACGTTATGCGTTATACGTTATACGTTATACGTTATACGTAATACGTTATACGTTATACGTTATACGTTATACGTTATACGTTATACGTTATACGTTATACGTTATACGTTTTACGTTATACGTTATACGTTATACGTTATACGTTATACGTTTACGTTATACGTTATACGATATACGTTATACGTTATTCGTTGTACGTTATACGTTATACGTTATACGTTATACGTTATACGTTATACTTATACGTTATACGTTAAACGTTATACGTTATACTTATACGTTATACGATATACGTTATACGTTATACGTTATACGTTATACGTTATACGTTATACGTTATGCGTTATACGCTATACGTTATGTGTTATAGGATATACGTTATACGTTGTACGTTATACGTTATACGTTATACGTTATACGTTATACGTTATACGTTGTACGTTATACGTTAAACGTTAGACGTTATATGTTATACGTTATACGTTGTACGTTATACGTTATATGTAATATGTAATACGTTATACTTATAACGCCATACGTTATACGTTACACGTTTAACGTTTTACGTTATGCGTTATACGTTGATGCGTTATACGTTATACGTTATACGTAATACGTTATACGTTATACGTTATACGTTATACGTTATACGTTATACGTTATTCGTTATACGTTATACGTTATACGTTATACGTTATACGTTATACGTTATACGTTATACGTTATACGCTATACGTTAAACGTTATACGTTATACGTTATGCGTTATACGTTATAGGTTATACGTTATGCGTTATACGTTATACGTTATACGTTATACGTTTGAGGTTATACGTTATACGTTAACGTATAACGTATAACGTATAACGTATAACCTCAAACGTATAACGTATAACGTATAACGTATAACGCATAACGTATAACCTATAACGTATAACGCATAACGTATAACGTATAACGTTTAACGTATAGCGTATAACGTATAACGTATAACGTATAACGTATAACGTATAACGTATAACGTATAACGTATAACGAATAACGTATAACGTATAACGTATAACGTATAACGTATAACGTATAACGTATTACGTATAACGTATAACGTATAACGCATAACGTATAACGCATAACGTAAAACGTTAAACGTGTAACGTATAACGTATGGCGTATAACGTATAACGTATTACATATTACATATAACGTATAACGTACAACGTATAACGTATAACATATAACGTCTAACGTTTAACGTATAACGTACAACGTATAACGTATAACGTATAACGTATAACGTATAACGTATAACGTACAACGTATAACGTATATCCTATAACACATAACGTATAGCGTATAACGCATAACGTATAACGTATAACGTATAACGTATAACGTATAACGTATAACGTATATCGTATAACGTATAACGTATAACGTATAACGTTTAACGTATAACGTATAACGTATAACGTATAACGTATAACGTATAACGTATAACGTATAACGTACAACGAATAACGTATAACGTATATCGTATAACGTATAACGTATAACGTATAACGTATAACGTATAACGTATAACGTATAACGTAAAAACGTATAACGTATAACGTATAACGTATAACGTATAACGTATAACGTATAACGTATAACGTATAACGTATTACGTATAACGTATAACGTATAACGTATAACGCATTAACGTATAACGCACAACGTAAAACGTTAAACGTGTAACGTATAACGTATGGCGTATAACGTATAACGTATTACATATTACATATAACGTATAACGTAAAACGTATAACGTATAACATATAACGTCTAACGTTTAACGTATAACGTACAACGGATAACGTATAACGTATAACGTATAACATATAACGTCTAACGTTTAACGTATAACGTACAACGTATAACGTATAACGTATAACGTATAACGTATAACGTATAACATATAACGTCTAACGTTTAACGTATAACGTACAACGTATAACGTATAACGTATAACGTATAACGTATAACGTACAACGTATAACGTATAACGTATATCGTATAACGTATTACGTATAACGTATAACGTTTAACGTATAACGTATAACGTATAACGTATAACGTATAACGTATAACGTATAACGTATAACGTCAAACGTATAACGTATAACGTATAACGCTTAACGTATAACCTATAACGTATAACGCATAACGTATAACGTATAACGTTTAACGTATAGCGTATAACGTATAACGTATAACGTATAACGTATAACGTATAACGTATAACGTATAACGTATAACGCATAACGTATAACGCACAACGTAAAACGTTAAACGTGTAACGTATAACGTATGGCGTATAACGTATAACGTATTACATATTACATATAACGTATAACGTAAAACGTATAACGTATAACATATAACGTCTAACGTTTAACGTATAACGTACAACGTATAACGTATCACGTATAACGTATAACGTATAACGTACAACGTATAACGTATAACGTATATCGTATAACGTATTACGTATAACGTATAACGTTTAACGTATAACGTATAACGTATAACGTATAACGTATAACGTATAACGTTTAACGTATAACGTATAACGTATAACGTATAACGTATAACGTATAACGTATAACGTATAACGTATATCGTATAACGTAAAACGTATAACGAATAACGTATAACGTATAACGTATAACGTATGACATATCACGTATAAGGTATGACCTATAACGCATAACGTATAGCGTATAACGCATAACGTATAACGTATAACGTATAACGTATAACGTATAACGTATAACGTATAACGTATAACGTATAACGTATGGCGTATAACGTATAACGTATTACATATTACATATAACGTATAACGTACAACGTATAACGTATAACATATAACGTCTAACGTTTAACGTATAACGTACAACGTATAACGTATAACGTATAACGTATAACGTATAACGTACAACGTATAACGTATAACGTATATCGTATAACGTATTACGTATAACGTATAACGTTTAACGTATAGACGTATAACGTATAACGTATAACGTATAACGTATAACGTATAACGTATAACGTATAACGTATAACGTTTAACGTATAACGTATAACGTATAACGTATAACGTATAACGTATAACGTATAACGTATAACGTATATCGTATAACGTAAAACGTATAACGAATAACGTATAACGTATAACGTATAACGTATGACGTATCACGTATAAGGTATGACCTATAACGCATGACGTATAACGTATAACGTATAACGTATAACGTATAACGTATAACGTATAACGTATAACGTATATCGTATAACGTAAAACGTATAACGAATAACGTATAACGTATAACGTATAACGTATGACGTATCACGTATAAGGTATGACCTATAACGCATGACGTATAGCGTATAACGCATAACGTATAACGTATAACGTATAACGTATAACGTACAACATATAACGTATATCCTATAACACATAACGTATAGCGTATAACGCATAACGTATAACGTATAACGTATAACGTATAACGTATAACGTATAACGTATAACGTATAACGTATAACGTTTTAACGTATAACGTTTAACGTATAACGTATAACGTATAACGTATGGCGTATAACGTATAACGTATTACATATTACATATAACGTATAACGTACAACGTATAACGTATAACATATAACGTCTAACGTTTAACGTATAACGTACAACGTATAACGTATAACGTATAACGTATAACGTATAACGTACAACTTATAACGTATAACGTACAACGTATAACGTATAACGTATAACGTATAACGTATAACGTACAACTTATAACGTATAACGTATATCGTATAACGTATTACGTATAACGTATAACGTTTAACGTATAACGTATAACGTATAACGTATAACGTATAACGTATAACGTATAACGTATAACGTATAACGTATAACGTTTAACGTATAACGTATAACGTATAACGTATAACGTATAACGTATAACGTATAACGTATAACGTATAACGTATATCGTATAACGTAAAACGTATAACGAATAACGTATAACGTATAACGTATAACGTATAACGTATGACGTATCACGTATAAGGTATGACCTATAACGCATAATGTATAGCGTATAACGCATAACGTATAACGTATAACGTATAACGTATAACGTATAACGTATAACGTATAACGTATAACGTATAACGTATAACGTATAACGTATAACGTATAACGTATAACGTATAACGTATAACGTATAACGTAAAACGTATAACGTATAACGTATAACGTATAACGTATAACGTATAACGTATAACGTATAACCTCAAACGTATAACGTATAACGTATAACGTATAACGCATAACGTATAACCTATAACGTATAACGCATAACGTATAACGTATAACGTTTAACGTATAGCGTATAACGTATAACGTATAACGTATAACGTATAACGTATAACGTACAACGTATAACGTATAACGAATAACGTATAACGTATAACGTATAACGTATAACGTATAACGTATAACGTATTACGTATAACGTATAACGTATAACGCATAACGTATAACGCATAACGTAAAACGTTAAACGTATAACGTATAACGTATAACGTATAACGTATGGCGTATAACGTATAACGTATTACATATTACATATAACGTATAACGTACAACGTATAACGTATAACATATAACGTCTAACGTTTAACGTATAACGTACAACGTATAACGTATAACGTATAACGTATAACGTCAAACGTATTACGTATAACGTATAACGCATAACGTATAACCTATAACGTATAACGCATAACGTATAACGTATAACGTTTAAACGTATAGCGTATAACGTATAACGTATAACGTATAACGTATAACGTATAACGTATAACGTATAACGTAGAACGAATAACGTATAACGTATAACGTATAACGTATAACGTATAACGTATAACGTATAACGTATTACGTATGAACGTATAACGTATAACGCATAACGTATAACGCACACGTAAAACGTTAAACGTGTAACGTATAACGTATGGCGTATAACGTATAACGTATTACATATTACATATAACGTATAACGTAAAACGTATAACGTATAACATATAACGTCTAACGTTTAACGTATAACGTACAACATATAACGTATAACGTATAACGTATAACGTATAACGTATAACGTATAACGTATAACGTATAACGTATAACGTATAACGTATAACGAATAACGTATAACGTATAACGTATAACTATAACGTATAACGTATAACGTATAACGTATGGCGTATAACGTATAACGTATTACATATTACATATAACGTATAACGTAAAACGTATAACGTATAACATATAACGTCTAACGTTTATCGTATAACGTACAACATATAACGTATAACGTATAACGTATAACGTATAACGTATAACGTATAACGTATAACGTATAACGTATAACGTATAACGTATAACGAATAACGTATAACGTATAACGTATAACGTATAACGTATAACGTATAACGTATAACGTATAACGTATAACGTATAACGTATAACGTATAACGTATAACGTATAACGTATAACGTATAACGTATAACGTATAACGTATAACGTATAACGTATAACGTATAACGTATAACGTATAACGTATAACGTCAAACGTATTACGTATAACGTATAACGCATAACGTATAACGTATAACGTATAACGTTTAACGTATAACGTTTAACGTATATCGTATAACGTATATCGTATGGCGTATAACGTATAACGTATTACATATTACATATAACGTATAACGTACAACGTATAACGTATAACATATAACGTCTAACGTTTAACGTATAACGTACAACGTATAACGTATAACGTATAACGTATAACGTATAACGTACAACTTATAACGTATAACGTACAACGTATGAACGTATAACGTATAACGTATAACGTATAACGTACAACTTATAACGTATAACGTATATCGTATAACGTATTACGTATAACGTATAACGTTTTAACGTATAACGTATAACGTATAACGTATAACGTATAACGTATAACGTATAACGTATAACGTATAACGTATAACGTTTAACGTATAACGTATAACGTATAACGTATAACGTATAACGTATAACGTATAACGTATAACGTATAACGTATATCGTATAACGTAAAACGTATAACGAATAACGTATAACGTATAACGTATAACGTATAACGTATGACGTATCACGTATAAGTATGACCTATAACGCATAATGTATAGCGTATAACGCATAACGTATAACGTATAACGTATAACGTATAACGTATAACGTATAACGTATAACGTATAACGTATAACGTATAACGTATAACGTATAACGTATAACGTATAACGTATAACGTATAACGTATAACGTAAAACGTATAACGTATAACGTATAACGTATAACGTATAACGTATAACGTATAACGTATAACCTCAACGTATAACGTATAACGTATAACGTATAACGCATAACGTATAACCTATAACGTATAACGCATAACGTATAACGTATAACGTTTAACGTATAGCGTATAACGTATAACGTATAACGTATAACGTATAACGTATAACGTACAACGTATAACGTATAACGAATAACGTATAACGTATAACGTATAACGTATAACGTATAACGTATAACGTATTACGTATAACGTATAACGTATAACGCATTAACGTATAACGCATAACGTAAAACGTTAAACGTATAACGTATAACGTATAACGTATAACGTATGGCGTATAACGTATAACGTATTACATATTACATATAACGTTTAACGTACAACGTATAACGTATAACATATAACGTCTAACGTTTAACGTATAACGTACAACGTATAACGTATAACGTATAACGTATAACGTCAAACGTATTACGTATAACGTATAACGCATAACGTATAACCTATAACGTATAACGCATAACGTATAACGTATAACGTTTAACGTATAGCGTATAACGTATAACGTATAACGTATAACGTATAACGTATAACGTATAACGTATAACGTATAACGATATAACGTATAACGTATAACGTATAACGTATAACGTATAACGTATAACGTATAACGTATTACGTATAACGTATAACGTATAACGCATAACGTATAACGCACAACGTAAAACGTTAAACGTGTAACGTATAACGTATGGCGTATAACGTATAACGTATTACATATTACATATAACGTATAACGTAAAAACGTATAACGTATAACATATAACGTCTAACGTTTAACGTATAACGTACAACATATAACGTATAACGTATAACGTATAACGTATAACGTATAACGTATAACGTATAACGTATAACGTATAACGTATAACGTATAACGAATAACGTATAACGTATAACGTATAACGTATAACGTATAACGTATAACGTATAACGTATGGCGTATAACGTATAACGTATTACATATTACATATAACGTATAACGTAAAACGTATAACGTATAACATATAACGTCTAACGTTTAACGTATAACGTACAACATATAACGTATAACGTATAACGTATAACGTATAACGTATAACGTATAACGTATAACGTATAACGTATAACGTATAACGTATAACGAATAACGTATAACGTATAACGTATAACGTATAACGTATAACGTATAACGTATAACGTATAACGTATAACGTATAACGTATAACGTATAACGTATAACGTATAACGTATAACGTATAACGTATAACGTATAACGTATAACGTATAACGTATAACGTATAACGTATAACGTATAACGTATAACGTCAAACGTATTACGTATAACGTATAACGCATAACGTATAACCTATAACGTATAACGCATAACGTATAACGTATAACGTTTAACGTATAGCGTATAACGTATAACGTATAACGTATAACGTATAACGTATAACGTATAACGTATAACGTATAACGTATAACGTATATCGTATAACGTATAACGTATAACGTATAACGTTTAACGTATAACGTATAACGTATAACGTATAACGTATAACGTATAACGTATAACGTATAACGTATAACGTATAACGTATAACGTATAACGAATAACGTATAACGTATAACGTATAACGTATAACGTATAACGTATAACGTATAACGTATAACGTATAACGTATAACGTATAACGTATAACGTATAACGTATAACGTATAACGTATAACGTATAACGTATAACGTATAACGTATAACGTATAACGTATAACGTATAACGTATAACGTATAACGTATAACGTATAACGTATAACGTATAACGTATAACGTATAACGTATAACGTATAACGTATAACGTTTAACGTATAACGTATAACGTATTACGTATAACGTATAACGTATAACGTATAACGCATAACGTATAACGCACAACGTAAAACGTTAAACGTGTAACGTATAACGTATGGCGTATAACGTATAACGTATTACATATTACATATAACGTATAACGTAAAACGTATAACGTATAACATATAACGTCTAACGTTTAACGTATAACGTACAACGTATAACGTATAACGTATAACGTATAACATATAACGTCTAACGTTTAACGTATAACGTACAACGTATAACGTATAACGTATAACGTATAACGTATAACGTACAACGTATAACGTATAACGTATATCGTATAACGTATTACGTATAACGTATAACGTATAACGTTTAACGTATAACGTATAACGTATAACGTATAACGTATAACGTATAACGTATAACGTATAACGTCAAACGTATAACGTATAACGTATAACGCATAACGTATAACGCATAACGTGTAACGTATAACGTATGGCGTATAACGTATAACGTATTACATATTACATATAACGTATAACGTACAACGTATAACGTATAACATATAACGTATAACGTACAGCGTATAACGTCAAACGTATAACGTATAACGTATAACGTATAACGCATAACGTATAACGCACAACGTAAAACGTTAAACGTGTAACGTATAACGTATGGCGTATAACGTATAACGTATTACATATTACATATAACGTATAACGTAAAACGTATAACGTATAACATATAACGTCTAACGTTTAACGTATAACGTACAACGTATAACGTATAACGTATAACGTATAACATATAACGTCTAACGTTTAACGTATAACGTACAACGTATAACGTATAACGTATAACGTATAACGTATAACGTACAACGTATAACGTATAACGTATATCGTATAACGTATTACGTATAACGTATAACGTTTAACGTATAACGTATAACGTATAACGTATAACGTATAACGTATAACGTATAACGTATAACGTCAAACGTATAACGTATAACGTATAACGCATAACGTATAACCTATAACGTATAACGCATAACGTATAACGCACAACGTAAAACGTTAAACGTGTAACGTATAACGTATGGCGTATAACGTATAACGTATTACATATTACATATAACGTATAACGTAAAACGTATAACGTATAACATATAACGTCTAACGTTTAACGTATAACGTACAACGTATAACGTATAACGTATAACGTATAACGTATAACGTACAACGTATAACGTATAACGTATATCGTATAACGTATTACGTATAACGTATAACGTTTAACGTATAACGTATAACGTATAACGTATAACGTATAACGTATAACGTTTAACGTATAACGTATAACGTATAACGTATAACGTATAACGTATAACGTATAACGTATAACGTATATCGTATAACGTAAAACGTATAACGAATAACGTATAACGTATAACGTATAACGTATGACATATCACGTATAAGGTATGACCTATAACGCATAACGTATAGCGTATAACGCATAACGTATAACGTATAACGTATAACGTATAACGTATAACGTATAACGTATAACGTATAACGTATAACGTATGGCGTATAACGTATAACGTATTACATATTACATATAACGTATAACGTACAACGTATAACGTATAACATATAACGTCTAACGTTTAACGTATAACGTACAACGTATAACGTATAACGTATAACGTATAACGTATAACGTACAACGTATAACGTATAACGTATATCGTATAACGTATTACGTATAACGTATAACGTTTAACGTATAACGTATAACGTATAACGTATAACGTATAACGTATAACGTATAACGTATAACGTATAACGTATAACGTATAACGTTTAACGTATAACGTATAACGTATAACGTATAACGTATAACGTATAACGTATAACGTATAACGTATATCGTATAACGTAAAACGTATAACGAATAACGTATAACGTATAACGTATAACGTATGACGTATCACGTATAAGGTATGACCTATAACGCATGACGTATAACGTATAACGTATAACGTATAACGTATAACGTATAACGTATAACGTATAACGTATATCGTATAACGTAAAACGTATAACGAATAACGTATAACGTATAACGTATAACGTATGACGTATCACGTATAAGGTATGACCTATAACGCATGACGTATAGCGTATAACGCATAACGTATAACGTATAACGTATAACGTATAACGTACAACATATAACGTATATCCTATAACACATAACGTATAGCGTATAACGCATAACGTATAACGTATAACGTATAACGTATAACGTATAACGTATAACGTATAACGTATAACGTATAACGTTTAACGTATAACGTTTAACGTATAACGTATAACGTATAACGTATGGCGTATAACGTATAACGTATTACATATTACATATAACGTATAACGTACAACGTATAACGTATAACATATAACGTCTAACGTTTAACGTATAACGTACAACGTATAACGTATAACGTATAACGTATAACGTATAACGTACAACGTATAACGTATAACGTATATCGTATAACGTATTACGTATAACGTATAACGTTTAACGTATAACGTATAACGTATAACGTATAACGTATAACGTATAACGTATAACGTATAACGTATAACGTATAACGTTTAACGTATAACGTATAACGTATAACGTATAACGTATAACGTATAACGTATAACGTATAACGTATAACGTATATCGTATAACGTAAAACGTATAACGAATAACGTATAACGTATAACGTATAACGTATAACGTATGACGTATCACGTATAAGGTATGACCTATAACGCATAATGTATAGCGTATAACGCATAACGTATAACGTATAACGTATAACGTATAACGTATAACGTATAACGTATAACGTATAACGTATAACGTATAACGTATAACGTATAACGTATAACGTATAACGTATAACGTATAACGTAAAACGTATAACGTATAACGTATAACGTATAACGTATAACGTATAACGTATAACGTATAACCTCAAACGTATAACGTATAACGTATAACGTATAACGCATAACGTATAACCTATAACGTATAACGCATAACGTATAACGTATAACGTTTAACGTATAGCGTATAACGTATAACGTATAACGTATAACGTATAACGTATAACGTACAACGTATAACGTATAACGAATAACGTATAACGTATAACGTATAACGTATAACGTATAACGTATAACGTATTACGTATAACGTATAACGTATAACGCATAACGTATAACGCATAACGTAAAACGTTAAACGTATAACGTATAACGTATAACGTATAACGTATGGCGTATAACGTATAACGTATTACATATTACATATAACGTATAACGTACAACGTATAACGTATAACATATAACGTCTAACGTTTAACGTATAACGTACAACGTATAACGTATAACGTATAACGTATAACGTATAACGTATAACGTATAACGTACAACGTATAACGTATATCCTATAACACATAACGTATAGCGTATAACGCATAACGTATAACGTATAACGTATAACGTATAACGTATAACGTATATCGTATAACGTATAACGTATAACGTATAACGTTTAACGTATAACGTATAACGTATAACGTATAACGTATAACGTATAACGTATAACGTATAACGTATAACGTATAACGTATAACGTATAACGAATAACGTATAACGTATAACGTATAACGTATAACGTATAACGTATAACGTATAACGTATAACGTATAACGTATAACGTATAACGCATAACGTATAACGTATAACGTTTTAACGTATAGCGTATAACGTATAACGTATAACGTATAACGTATAACGTATAACGTATAACGTATAACGTATAACGAATAACGTATAACGTATAACGTATAACGTATAACGTATAACGTATAACGTATAACGTATTACGTATAACGTATAACGTATAACGCATAACGTATAACGCACAACGTAAAACGTTAAACGTGTAACGTATAACGTATGGCGTATAACGTATAACGTATTACATATTACATATAACGTATAACGTAAAACGTATAACGTATAACATATAACGTCTAACGTTTAACGTATAACGTACAACGTATAACGTATAACGTATAACGTATAACGTATAACGTATAACGTATAACGTATAACGTATAACGTATAACGTATAACGTATAACGTATAACGAATAACGTATAACGTATAACGTATAACGTATAACGTATAACGTATAGGCGTATAACGTATAACGTATAACGTATAACGTATAACGTATAACGTATAACGTATAACGTATAACGTATAACGTATAACGTATAACGTATAACGTATAACGTATAACGTATAACGTATAACGTATAACGTATAACGTATAACGTATAACGTCAAACGTATTACGTATAACGTATAACGCATAACGTATAACCTATAACGTATAACGCATAACGTATAACGTATAACGTTTAACGTATAGCGTATAACGTATAACGTATAACGTATAACGTATAACGTATAACGTATAACGTATAACGTATAACGTATAACGTATATCGTATAACGTATAACGTATAACGTATAACGTTTAACGTATAACGTATAACGTATAACGTATAACGTATAACGTATAACGTATAACGTATAACGTATAACGTATAACGTATAACGTATAACGAATAACGTATAACGTATAACGTATAACGTATAACGTATAACGTATAACGTATAACGTATAACGTATAACTTATAACGTATAACGTATAACGTATAACGTATAACGTATAACGTATAACGTATAACGTATAACGTATAACGTATAACGTATAACGTATAACGTATAACGTATAACGTATAACGTATAACGTATAACGTATAACGTATAACGTATAACGTATAACGTATAACGTATAACGTTAACGTATAACGTATAACGTATAACGTATAACGTATAACGTATAACGTATAACGTATAACGTATAACGTATATCGTATAACGTAAAACGTATAACGAATAACGTATAACGTATAACGTATAACGTATAACGTATGACGTATCACGTATAAGGTATGACCTATAACGCATAATGTATAGCGTATAACGCATAACGTATAACGTATAACGTATAACGTATAACGTATAACGTATAACGTATAACGTATAACGTATAACGTACAACGTATAACGTATAACGAATAACGTATAACGTATAACTATAACGTATAACGTATAACGTATAACGTATTACGTATAACGTATAACTATAACGCATAACGTATAACGCATAACGTAAAACGTTAAACGGGTAACGTATAACGTATGGCGTATAACGTATAACGTATTACATATTACATATAACGTATAACGTACAACGTATAACGTATAACATATAACGTCTAACGTTTAACGTATAACGTACAACGTATAACGTATAACGTATAACGTATAACGTATAACGTATAACGTATAACGTACAACGTATAACGTATATCCTATAACACATAACGTATAGCGTATAACGCATAACGTATAACGTATAACGTATAACGTATAACGTATAACGTATAACGTATAACGTATATCGTATAACGTATAACGTATAACGTATAACGTTTAACGTATAACGTATAACGTATAACGTATAACGTATAACGTATAACGTATAACGTATAACGTATAACGTATAACGTATAACGTATAACGAATAACGTATAACGTATAACGTACAACGTATAACGTATAACGTATAACGTATAACGTATAACGTATAACGTATAACGTATAACGTATAACGTATAACGTATAACGTATAACGTATAACGTATAACGTATAACGTATAACGTATAACGTATAACGTATAACGTATAACGTATAACGTATAACGTGTAACGTATAACGTCAAACGTATTACGTATACGTATAACGCATAACGTATAACCTATAACGTATAACGCATAACGTATAACGTATAACGTTTAACGTATAGCGTATAACGTATAACGTATAACGTATAACGTATAACGTATAACGTATAACGTATAACGTATAACGAATAACGTATAACGTATAACGTATAACGTATAACGTATAACGTATAACGTATAACGTATTACGTATAACGTATAACGTATAACGCATAACGTATAACGCACAACGTAAAACGTTAAACGTGTAACGTATAACGTATGGCGTATAACGTATAACGTATTACATATTACATATAACGTATAACGTAAAACGTATAACGTATAACATATAACGTCTAACGTTTAACGTATAACGTACAACGTATAACGTATAACGTATAACGTATAACGTATAACGTATAACGTACAACGTATAACGTATAACGTATATCGTATAACGTATTACGTATAACGTATAACGTATAACGTATAACGTATAACGTATAACGTATAACGTATAACGTATTACGTATAACGTATAACGTGTAACGCATAACGTATAACGCATAACGTAAAACGTTAAACGTGTAACGTATAACGTATGGCGTATAACGTATAACGTATTACATATTACATATAACGTATAACGTACAACGTATAACGTATAACATATAACGTCTAACGTTTAACGTATAACGTACAACGTATAACGTATAACGTATAACGTCTAACGTATAACCTATAACGTACAACGTATAACGTATATCCTATAACACATAACGTATAGCGTATAAAGCATAACGTATAACGTATAACGTATAACGTATAACGTATAACGTATAACGTATAACGTATAACGTATATCGTATAACGTATAGCGTTTAACGTATAACGTATAACGTATAACGTATAACGTATAACGTATAACGTATAACGTATAACGTACAGCGTATAACGTCAAACGTATAACGTATAACGCATAACGTATAACGTATAACGTTTAACGTATAGCGTATAACGTATAACGTATAACGTATAACGTATAACGTATAACGTATAACGTATAACGTATAACGTATAACGAATAACGTATAACGTATAACGTATAACGTATAACGTATAACTTATAACGTATAACGTATAACGTATTACGTATAACGTATAACGTATAACGCATAACGTATAACGCACAACGTAAAACGTTAAACGTGTAACGTATAACGTATGGCGTATAACGTATAACGTATTACATATTACATATAACGTATAACGTATTACGTATAACGTATAACGTATAACGCATAACGTATAACGCATAACGTAAAACGTTAAACGTGTAACGTATAACGTATGGCGTATAACGTATAACGTATTACATATTACATATAACGTATAACGTACAACGTATAACGTATAACATATAACGTCTAACGTTTAACGTATAACGTACAATGTATAACGTATAACGTATAACGTATAACGTATAACGTATAACGTATAACGTACAACGTATAACGTATATCCTATAACACATAACGTATAGCGTATAACGCATAACGTATAACGTATAACGTATAACGTATAACGTATAACGTATAACGTATAACGTATAACGTATATCGTATAACGTATAACGTATAACGTATAACGTTTAACGTATAACGTATAACGTATAACGTATAACGTATAACGTATAACGTATAACGTATAACGTATAACGTATAACGTATAACGTATAACGAATAACGTATAACGTATAACGTATAACGTATAACGTATAACGTATAACGTATAACGTATAACGTATAACGTATAACGTATAACGTATAACGTATAACGTATAACGTATAACGTATAACGTATAACGTATAACGTATAACGTATAACGTATAACGTATAACGTATAACGTATAACGTATAACGTATAACGTATAACGTATAACGTATAACGTCAAACGTATTACGTATAACGTATAACGCATAACGTATAACCTATAACGTATAACGCATAACGTATAACGTATAACGTTTAACGTATAGCGTATAACGTATAACGTATAACGTATAACGTATAACGTATAACGTATAACGTATAACGTATAACGAATAACGTATAACGTATAACGTATAACGTATAACGTATAACGTATAACGTATAACGTATTACGTATAACGTATAACGTATAACGCATAACGTATAACGCACAACGTAAAACGTTAAACGTGTAACGTATAACGTATGGCGTATAACGTATAACGTATTACATATTACATATAACGTATAACGTAAAACGTATAACGTATAACATATAACGTCTAACGTTTAACGTATAACGTACAACGTATAACGTATAACGTATAACGTATAACGTATAACGTATAACGTACAACGTATAACGTATAACGTATATCGTATAACGTATTACGTATAACGTATAACGTATAACGTATAACGTATAACGTATAACGTATAACGTATAACGTATTACGTATAACGTATAACGTGTAACGCATACCGTATAACGCATAACGTAAAACGTTAAACGTGTAACGTATAACGTATGGCGTATAACGTATAACGTATTACATATTACATATAACGTATAACGTACAACGTATAACGTATAACATATAACGTCTAACGTTTAACGTATAACGTACAACGTATAACGTATAACGTATAACGTCTAACGTATAACCTATAACGTACAACGTATAACGTATATCCTATAACACATAACGTATAGCGTATAACGCATAACGTATAACGTATAACGTATAACGTATAACGTATAACGTATAACGTATAACGTATAACGTATATCGTATAACGTATAGCGTTTAACGTATAACGTATAACGTATAACGTATAACGTATAACGTATAACGTATAACGTATAACGTACAGCGTATAACGTCAAACGTATAACGTATAACGCATAACGTATAACGTATAACGTTTAACGTATAGCGTATAACGTATAACGTATAACGTATAACGTATAACGTATAACGTATAACGTATAACGTATAACGTATAACGAATAACGTATAACGTATAACGTATAACGTATAACGTATAACTTATAACGTATAACGTATAACGTATTACGTATAACGTATAACGTATAACGCATAACGTATAACGCACAACGTAAAACGTTAAACGTGTAACGTATAACGTATAGCGTATAACGTATAACGTATTACATATTACATATAACGTATAACGTAAAACGTATAACGTATAACATATAACGTCTAACGTTTAACGTATAACGTACAACGTATAACGTATAACGTATAACGTATAACGTATAACGTATAACGTACAACGTATAACGTATAACGTATATCGTATAACGTATTACGTATAACGTATAACGTTTAACGTATAACGTATAACGTATAACGTATAACGTATAACGTATAACGTATAACGTATAACGTATAACGTTTAACGTATAACGTATAACGTATAACGTATAACGTATAACGTATAACGTATAACGTATAACGTATAACGTATATCGTATAACGTAAAACGTATAACGAATAACGTATAACGTATAACGTATAACGTATGACATATCACGTATAAGGTATGACCTATAACGCATAACGTATAGCGTATAACGCATAACGTATAACGTATAACGTATAACGTATAACGTATAACGTATAACGTATGGCGTATAACGTATAACGTATTACATATTACATATAACGTATAACGTACAACGTATAACGTATAACATATAACGTCTAACGTTTAACGTATAACGTACAACGTATAACGTATAACGTATAACGTATAACGTATAACGTATAACGTACAACGTATAACGTATAACGTATATCGTATAACGTATTACGTATAACGTATAACGTTTAACGTATAACGTATAACGTATAACGTATAACGTATAACGTATAACGTATAACGTATAACGTATAACGTTTAACGTATAACGTATAACGTATAACGTATAACGTATAACGTATAACGTATAATGTATAACGTATATCGTATAACGTAAAACGTATAACGAATAACGTATAACGTATAACGTATAACGTATGACGTATCACGTATAAGGTATGACCTATAACGCATAACGTATAACGTATAACGTATGACGTATCACGTATAAGGTATGACCTATAACGCATAACGTATAGCGTATAACGCATAACGTATAACGTATAACGTATAACGTATAACGTACTAACGTATAACGTATAACGTATAACGTATAACGTATAACGTATAACGTATAACGTATAACGTATAACGTATAACGTATAACGTATAACGTATAACGTATAACGTATAACGTATAACGTATAACGTATAACGTATAACGTATAACGTATAACGTATAACGTATAACGTATAACGTATAACGTATAACGTATAACGTATAACGTATAACGTATAACGTATAACGTATAACGTATAACGTATAACGTATAACGTATAACGTATAACGTATAACGTATAACGTATAACGTATAACCTCAAACGTATAACGTATAACGTATAACGTATAACGCATAACGTATAACCTATAACGTATAACGCATAACGTATAACGTATAACGTTTAACGTATAGCGTATAACGTATAACGTATAACGTATAACGTATAACGTATAACGTACAACGTATAACGTATAACGAATAACGTATAACGTATAACGTATAACGTATAACGTATAACGTATAACGTATTACGTATAACGTATAACGTATAACGCATAACGTATAACGCATAACGTAAAACGTTAAACGTGTAACGTATAACGTATGGCGTATAACGTATAACGTATTACATATTACATATAACGTATAACGTACAACGTATAACGTATAACATATAACGTCTAACGTTTACCGTATAATGTACAACGTATAACGTATAACGTATAACGTATAACGTATAACGTATAACGTACAACGTATAACGTATATCCTATTACACATAACGTATAGCGTATAACGCATAACGTATAACGTATAACGTATAACGTATAACGTATAACGTATAACGTATAACGTATATCGTATAACGTATAACGTATAACGTATAACGTATAACGTATGACGTATCACGTATAAGGTATAACGTATAACGAATAACGTATAACGTATAACGTATAACGTATAACGTATAACGTATAACGTATAACGTATAACGTATTACGTATAACGTATAACGTATAACGCATAACGTATAACGCACAACGTAAAACGTTAAACGTGTAACGTATAACGTATGGCGTATAACGTATAACGTATTACATATTACATATAACGTATAACGTAAAACGTATAACGTATAACATATAACGTCTAACGTTTAACGTATAACGTACAACGTATAACGTATAACGTATAACGTATAACGTATAACGTACAACGTATAACGTATAACGTATATCGTATAACGTATTACGTATAACGTATAACGTTTAACGTATAACGTATAACGTATAACGTATAACGTATAACGTATAACGTATAACGTATAACGTATAACGTATAACGTATAACGTATAACGTATAACGTATAACGTATAACGTATAACGTATAACGTATAACGTATAACGTATAACGTATAACCTCAAACGTATAACGTATAACGTATAACGTATAACGCATAACGTATAACCTATAACGTATAACGCATAACGTATAACGTATAACGTTTAACGTATAGCGTATAACGTATAACGTATAACGTATAACGTATAACGTATATCCTATAACGCATAACGTATAACGTCAAACGTATAACGTATAACGTATAACGCATAACGTATAACCTATAACGTATAACGCATAACGTATAACGTATAACGTATAACGTATAACGTATAACGTATAACGTATAACGTATAACGAATAACGTATAACGTATAACGTATAACGTATAACGTATAACGTATAACGTATAACGTATAACGTATAACGTATAACGTATAACGTATAACGTATAACGTATAACGTATAACGTATAACGTATAACGTATAACGTATAACGTATAACGTATAACGTATAACGTATAACGTATAACGTATAACGTATAACGTATAACGTATAACGTATAACGTATAACGTATAACGTATAACGTATAACGTATAACGTATAACGTATAACGTCAAACGTATTACGTATAACGTATAACGCATAACGTATAACCTATAACGTATAACGCATAACGTATAACGTATAACGTTTAACGTATAGCGTATAACGTATAACGTATAACGTATAACGTATAACGTATAACGTATAACGTATAACGTATAACGTATAACGAATAACGTATAACGTATAACGTATAACGTATAACGTATAACGTATAACGTATAACGTATAACGTATTACGTATAACGTATAACGTATAACGCATAACGTATAACGCACAACGTAAAACGTTAAACGTGTAACGTATAACGTATGGCGTATAACGTATAACGTATTACATATTACATATAACGTATAACGTAAAACGTGTAACGTATAACATATAACGTCTAACGTTTAACGTATAACGTACAACGTATAACGTATAACGTATAACGTATAACGTATAACGTACAACGTATAACGTATAACGTATATCGTATAACGTATTACGTATAACGTATAACGTTTAACGTATAACGTATAACGTGTAACGTATAACGTATAACGTATAACGTATAACGTATAACGTATAACGTATAACGTATAACGTATAACGTATAACGTATAACGTATAACGTATAACGTATAACGTATAACGTATAACCTCAAACGTATAACGTATAACGTATAACGTATAACGCATAACGTATAACCTATAACGTATAACGCATAACGTATAACGTATAACGTTTAACGTATAGCGTATAACGTATAACGTATAACGTATAACGTATAACGTATATCCTATAACGCATAACGTATAACGTCAAACGTATAACGTATAACGTATAACGCATAACGTATAACCTATAACGTATAACGCATAACGTATAACGTATAACGTTTAACGTATAGCGTATAACGTACAACGTATAACGTATAACGTATATCGTATAACGTATAACGCATAACGTATAACGTATAACGTTTAACGTATAGCGTATAACGTATAACGTATAACGTATAACGTACAACGTATAACGTATAACGTATAACGTATAACGAATAACGTATAACGTATAACGTATAACGTATAACGTATAACGTATAACGTATAACGTATAACGTATAACGTATAACGTATAACGTATAACGTATAACGTATAACGTATAACGTATAACGTATAACGTATACCGTATAACGTATAACGTATAACGTATAACGTATAACATATAACGTATAACGTATAACGTATAACGTATAACGTATAACGTATAACGTATAACGTATAACCTCAAACGTATAACGTATAACGTATAACGTATAACGCATAACGTATAACCTATAACGTATAACGCATAACGTATAACGTATATCGTTTAACGTATAGCGTATAACGTATAACGTATAACGTATAACGTATAACGTATAACGTATAACGTATAACTTATAACGAATAACGTATAACGTATAACGTATAACGTATAACGTATAACGTATAACGTATAACGTATTACGTATAACGTATAACGTATAACGCATAACGTATAACGCATAACGTAAAACGTTAAACGTGTAACGTATAACGTATGGCGTATAACGTATAACGTATTACATATTACATATAACGTATAACGTACAACGTATAACGTATAACATATAACGTCTAACGTTTAACGTATAACGTACAACGTATAACGTATAACGTATAACGTATAACGTATAACGTACTACGTATAACGTATATCCTATAACACATAACGTATAGCGTATAACGCATAACGTATAACGTATAACGTATAACGTATAACGTATAACGTATAACGTATATCGTATAACGTATAACGTATAACGTATAACGTTTAACGTATAACGTATAACGTATAACGTATAACGTATAACGTATAACGTATAACGTATAACGTACAGCGTATAACGTCAAACGTATAACGTATAACGTATAACGTATAACGTATAACGTATAACGTATAACGTATAACGTATAACGTATAACGTATAACGTATAACGTATAACGTATAACGTATAACGTATAACGTATAACGTATTTCCTATAACGCATAACGTATAACGTATAACGTATATCGTATAACGTATAACGTATAACGTATAACGTCAAACGTAAAACGTATAACGTATAACGTATAACGCATAACGTATAACGTATACCGTATAACGTATAACGTATAACGTATAACGTATAACGTATAACGTATAGCGTATAACGTTTAACGTATAACGTATAACGTATAACGTATAACGTATAACGTATAACGTATAACGTATAACGTATAACGTATAACGTATAACGTATAACGTATAACGTATAACGTATAACGTATAACGTATAACGTATAACGTATAACGTATAACGTATAACGTATAACGTATAACGTATAACGTATAACGTATAACGTATAACGTATAACGTATAACGTATAACGTATAACGTATAACGTATAACGTATAACGTATAACGTATAACGTATATCCTATAACGCATAACGTATAACGTATAACGTATATCGTATAACGTATAACGTATAACGTAAAACGTTTAACGTATAACCTATAACGTCTAACGTATAACGTATAACGTATAACGTATAACGTATAACGTATAACGTATAACGTATAAAGTATAACGTATAACGTACAACGTATCACATATAACGTATATCCTATAACGCATAACGTATATCCTATTACGCATAATGTATAGCGTATAACGCATAACGTATACCGTATAACGTATAACGTCAAACGTATAACGTATAACGTATAACGTATAACGCATAACGTATAACGTATACCGTATAACGTATAACGTATAACGTATAACGTATAACGTATAACGTATAACGTATAACGTCAAACGAATAACGTATAACGTATAACGTATAACGCATAACGTATAACGTATACCGTATAACGTATAACGTATAACGTATAACGTATAACGTATAACGTATAACGTACAGCATATAACGTCAAACGTATAACGTATAACGTATAACGTATAACGTATAACGCATAACGTATAACGTATAACGTATAACGCATAACGTATAACGTATAACGTATAACGTATAACGTATAACGTATAACGTATAACGTATAACGTATAACGTATAACGTATAACGTATAACGTATAACGTATAACGTATAACGTACAACGTATAACGTATAACGTACAGCGTATAACGTCAAACGTATAACGTATAACGTATAACGTATAACGTATAACGTATAACGGATAACGTATAACGGATAACGTATAACGTATAACGTTTAACGTATAACGTATAACGTATAACGTATAACTTATAGCGTAAAACGTATTACATATTACGTATAACGAGTAACGTATAACGTGTAACGTATAACGTATAACGTATAACGTATAATGTATAACGTATAACGTATAACGTATAACGTATAACGTATAACGTATAACGTATAACGTATAACGTATAACGTATAACGTATAACGTATAACGTATATCCTATAACGCATAACGTATAACGTATAACGTATATCGTATAACGTATAACGTATAACGTAAAACGTTTAACGTATAACCTATAACGTCTAACGTATAACGTATAACGTATAACGTATATCCTATAACGCATAACGTATAACGTATAACGTATATCGTATAACGTATAACGTATAACGTAAAACGTTTAACGTATAACCTATAACGTCTAACGTATAACGTATAACGTATAACGTATACCGTATAACGTATAACGTATAACGTATAACGTATAACGTATAACGTCAAACGTATAACGTATAACGCATAACGTATAACGTATAACGCATAACGCATAACGTATAACGTATAACGTATAACGTATAATATATAACGTATAACGTATAACGTATAACGTATATCGTATAACGTATAACGTATAACGTATAACGTATAAAGTATAACGTTTAACGTATAACGTACAACGTATAACGTATAACGTATAACGTATAACGTATAACGTATAACGTACAGCGTATAACGTCAAACGTGTAACGTATAACGTATAACGTATAACGTATAACGCATAACGTATAACGTATAACGTATAACGCATAACGTATAACGTATAGCGTATAACGTATAACGTACAACGTATAACGTATAACGTATATCGTATAACGTATTACGTATAACGTATAACGTTTAACGTATAACGTATAACGTATAACGTATAACGTATAACGTATAACGTATAACGTATAACGTATAACGTATAACGTATAACGTATAACGTATAACGTATAACGTATAACGTATAACGTTTAACGTATAACGTATAACGTATAACGTATAACGTATAACGTATAACGTATAACGTATAACGTATAACGTATAACGTTTAACGTATAACGTATAACGTATAACGTATAACTTATAACGTAAAACGTATTACATATTATGTATAACGAGTAACGTATAACGTGTAACGTATAACGTATAACGTATAACGTATAACGTATAACGTATAATGTATAACGTATAACGTATAACGTATAACGTATAACGTATAACGTATAACGTATAACGTATAACGTATAACGTATAACGTATAACGTATAACGTATAACGTATATCCTATAACGCATAACGTATAACGTATAACTTATAACGTATAACGTATAACGTATAACGTTTAACGTATAACGTATAAAGTATAACGTATAACTTATAACGTAAAACGTATTACATATTACGTATAACGAGTAACGTATAACGTGTAACGTATAACGTATAACGTATAACCTATAACGTATAACGTATAATGTATAACGTATAACGTATAACGTATAACGTATAACGTATAACGTATAACGTATAACGTATAACGTATAACGTATAACGTTTAACGTATAACGTATAACGTATAACGTATAACTTATAACGTAAAACGTATTACATATTATGTATAACGAGTAACGTATAACGTGTAACGTATAACGTATAACGTATAACGTATTACGTATAACGTATAACGTTTAACGTATAACGTATAACGTATAACGTATAACGTATAACGTATAACGTATAACGTATAACGTATAACGTATAACGTATAACGTATAACGTATAACGTATAACGTATAACGTATAACGTATAACGTTTAACGTATAACGTATAACGTATAACGTATAACGTATAACGTATAACGTATAACGTATAACGTATAACGTATAACGTTTAACGTATAACGTATAACGTATAACGTATAACTTATAACGTAAAACGTATTACATATTATGTATAACGAGTAACGTATAACGTGTAACGTATAACGTATAACGTATAACGTATAACGTATAACGTACAGCGTATAACGTCAAACGTGTAACGTATAACGTATAACGTATAACGTATAACGCATAACGTATAACGTATAACGTATAACGCATAACGTATAACGTATAGCGTATAACGTATAACGTATATCGTATAACGTATAACGTATAACGTAAAACGTTTAGCGTATAACCTATAACGTCTAACGTATAACGTATAACGTATAACGTATACCGTATAACGTATAACGTATAACGTATAACGTATAACGTATAACGTATAACGTCAAACGTATAACGTATAACGCATAACGTATAACGTATAACGCATAACGCATAACGTATAACGTATAACGTATAACGTATAATATATAACGTATAACGTATAACGTATAACGTATATCGTATAATGTATAACGTATAACGTATAACGTATAACGTTTAACGTATAACGTACAACGTATAACGTATAACGTATAACGTATAACGTATAACGTATAACGTATAACGTATAACGTATAACGTATAACGTATAACGTATAACGTATAACGTATAACGCATAACGTATAACGTATACCGTATAACGTATAACGTATAACGTATAACGTATAACGTATAACGTATAGCGTATAACGTTTAACGTATAACGTATAACGTATAACGTATAACGTATAACGTATAACGTATAACGTATAACGTATAACGTATAACGTATAACGTATAACGTATAACGTACAGCGTATAACGTCAAACGTACAACGTATCACGTATAACGTATATCCTATAGCGCATAACGTATATCCTATAACGCATAATGTATAGCGTATAACGCATAACGTATACCGTATAACGTATAACGTCAAACGTATAACGTATAACGTATAACGTATAACGTATAACGTATAACGTATAACGTATAACGTATAACGTATAACGTATAACGTATAACGTATAACGTATAACGTATAACGTATAACGTATAACGTATAACGTATAACGTATAACGTATAACGTATAACGTATAACTTATAACGTAAAACGTATTACATATTACGTATAACGAGTAACGTATAACGTATAACGTATAACGTATAACGTATAACGTATAACGTATAACGTATAACGTATAACGTATAACGTATAACGTATAACGTATATCCTATAACGCATAACGTATAACGTATAACGTATATCGTATAACGTATAACGTATAACGTAAAACGTTTAACGTATAACATATAACGTCTAACGTATAACGTATAACGTATAACGTATAACGTATAACGTATAACGTATAACGTATAACGTATAAAGTATAACGTATAACGTACAACGTATCACGTATAACGTATATCCTATAACGCATAACGTATATCCTATTACGCATAATGTATAGCGTATAACGCATAACGTATACCGTATAACGTATAACGTCAAACGTATAACGTATAACGTATAACGTATAACGCATAACGTATAACGTATACCGTATAACGTATAACGTATAACGTATAACGTATAACGTATAACGTCAAACGAATAACGTATAACGTATAACGTATAACGCATAGCGTATAACGTATACCGTATAACGTATAACGTATAACGTATAACGTATAACGTATAACGTATAACGTATAACGTATAGCGTATAACGTTTAACGTATAACGTATAACGTATAACGTATAACGTATAACGTATAACGTATAACGTATAACGTATAACGTATAACGTATAACGTATAACGTATAACGTATAACGTATAACGTATAACGTATAACGTACAGCGTATAACGTCAAACGTATAACGTATAACGTATAACGTATAACGTATAACGCATAACGTATAACGTATAACGTATAACGCATAACGTATAACGTATAACGTATAACGTATAACGTATAACGTATAACGTATAACGTATAACGTATAACGTATAACGTATAACGTATAACGTATAACGTATAACGTATAACGTATAACGTATAACGTATAACGTACAGCGTATAACGTCAAACGTATAACGTATAACGTATAACGTATAACGTATAACGTATAACGTATAACGTATAACGTATAACGTTTAACGTATAACGTATAACGTATAACGTATAACTTATAACGTAAAACGTATTACATATTACGTATAACGAGTAATGTATAACGTGTAACGTATAACGTATAACGTATAACGTATAACGTATAACGTATAACGTATAATGTATAACGTATAACGTATAACGTATAACGTATAACGTATAACGTATAACGTATAACGTATAACGTATAACGTATAACGTATAACGTATATCCTATAACGCATAACGTATAACGTATAACGTATATCGTATAACGTATAACGTATAACGTAAAACGTTTAACGTATAACCTATAACGTCTAACGTATAACGTATAACGTATAACGTATATCCTATAACGCATAACGTATAACGTATAACGTATATCGTATAACGTATAACGTATAACGTAAAACGTTTAACGTATAACCTATAACGTCTAACGTATAACGTATTACGTATAACGTATACCGTATAACGTATAACGTATAACGTATAACGTATAACGTATAACGTCAAACGTATAACGTATAACGCATAACGTATAACGTATAACGCATAACGCATAACGTATAACGTATAACGTATAACGTATAATATATAACGTATAACGTATAACGTATAACGTATATCGTATAACGTATAACGTATAACGTATAACGTATAATGTTTAACGTATAACGTACAACGTATAACGTATAACGTATAACGTATAACGTATAACGTATAACGTATAACGTACAGCGTATAACGTCAAACGTGTAACGTATAACGTATAACGTATAACGTATAACGCATAACGTATAACGTATAACGTATAACGCATAACGTATAACGTATAACGTATAACGTATAACGTATAACGTACAACGTATAACGTATAATGTATAACGTATAACGTATAACGTATAACGTATAACGTATAACGTATAACGTATAACGTATAACGTATAACGTATAACGTATAACGTATAACGTATATCCTATAACGCATAACGTATAACGTATAACGTATATCGTATAACGTATAACGTATAACGTAAAACGTTTAACGTATAACCTATAACGTCTAACGTATAACGTATAACGTATAACGTATATCCTATAACGCATAACGTATAACGTATAACGTATATCGTATAACGTATAACGTATAACGTAAAACGTTTAACGTATAACCTATAACGTCTAACGTATAACGTATAACGTATAACGTATACCGTATAACGTATAACGTATAACGTATAACGTATAACGTATAACGTCAAACGTATAACGTATAACGCAAAACGTATAAAGTATAACGCATAACGTATAAAGTATAACGCATAACGCATAACGTATAACGTATAACGTATAACGTATAATATATAACGTATAACGTATAACGTATAACGTATAACGTATAACGTAAAACGTTTAACGTATAACCTATAACGTCTAACGTATAACGTATAACGTATAACGTATATCGTATAACGTATAACGTATAACGTAAAACGTTTAACGTATAACCTATAACGTCTAACGTATAACGTATAACGTATAACGTATACCGTATAACGTATAACGTATAACGTATAACGTTTAACGTATAACGTACAACGTATAACGTATAACGTATAACGTATAACGTATAACGTATAACGTACGGCGTATAACGTCAAACGTGTAACGTATAACGTATAACGTATAACGTATAACGCATAACGTATAACGTATAACGTATAACGCATAACGTATAACGTATAACGTATAACGTATAACGTATAACGTATAACGTATATCCTATAACGCATAACGTATAACGTATAACGTATATCGTATAACGTATAACGTATAACGTAAAACGTTTAACGAATAACCTATAACGTCTAACGTATAACGTATAACGTATAACGTATAACGTATACCGTATAACGTATAACGTATAACGTATAACGTATAACGTATAACGTATAACGTATAACGTATAACGTTTAACGTATAACGTACAACGTATAACGTATAACGTATAACGTAAAACGTATAATGAATAACGTATAACGTATAACGTATAACGTATAACGTATAACGTATAACGTATAACGTATAACGTATAACGTATAATGTATAACGTATAACGTATAACGTATAACTTATAGCGTAAAACGTATTACATATTACGTATAACGAGTAACGTATAACGTGTAACGTATAACGTATAACGTATAACGTATAACGTATAACGCATAACGTATAACGTATAACGTATATCGTATAACGTAAACGTATAACGTAAAACGTTTAACGTATAACCTATAACGTCTAACGTATAACGTATAACGTGTAACGTATATCCTATAACGCATAACGTATAACGTATAACGTATATCGTATAACGTATAACGTATAACGTAAAACGTTTAACGTATAACCTATAACGTCTAACGTATAACGTATAACGTATAACGTATAACGTATACCGTATAACGTATAACGTATAACGTATAACGTATAACGTATAACGTATAACGTATAACGTATAACGTTTAACGTATAACGTACAACGTATAACGTATAACGTATAACGTAAAACGTATAATGAATAACGTATAACGTATAACGTATAACGTATAACGTATAACGCATAACGTTTAACGTATAACGTATAACGTATAACGTATACCGTATAACGTATAACGTAGAACGTATAACGTATAACGAGTAACGTATAACGTGTAACGTATAACGTATAACGTATAACGTATAACGTATAACGTATAACGTATACCGTATAACGTATAACGTAGAACGTATAACGTATAACGTATAACGCATAACGTATAACGTATAACGTATAACGTATAACGTATATCCTATAACGCATAACGTATAACGTATAACGTATATCGTATAACGTATAACGTATAACGTAAAACGTTTAACGTATAACCTATAACGTCTAACGTATAACGTATAACGTATAACGTATATCCTATAACGCATAACGTATAACGTATAACGTATATCGTATAACGTATAACGTATAACGTAAAACGTTTAACGTATAACCTATAACGTCTAACGTATAACGTATAACGTATAACGTATACCGTATAACGTATAACGTATAACGTATAACGTATAACGTATAACGTATAACGTCAAACGTATAACGTATAACGCATAACGTATAACGTATAACGCATAACGCATAACGTATAACGTATAACGTATAACGTATAATATATAACGTATAACGTATAACGTATAACATATATCGTATAACGTATAACGTATAACGTATAACGTTTAACGTATAACGTATAACGTATAACGTATAACGTATAACGTATAACGTATAACGTATAACGTACATCGTATAACGTCAAACGTGTAACGTATAACGTATAACGTATAACGTAAAACGTTTAACGTATAACCTATAACGTCTAACGTATAACGTATAACGTATAACGTATATCCTATAACGCATAACGTATAACGTATAACGTATATCGTATAACGTATAACGTATAACGTAAAACGTTTAACGTATAACCTATAACGTCTAACGTATAACGTATAACGTATAACGTATACCGTATAACGTATAACGTATAACGTATAACGTATAACGTATACCGTATAACGTATAACGTAGAACGTATAACGTATAACGAGTAACGTATAACGTGTAACGTATAACGTATAACGTATAACGTATAACGTATAACGTATAACGTATACCGTATAACGTATAACGTAGAACGTATAACGTATAACGTATAACGCATAACGTATAACGTATAACGTATAACGTATAACGTATATCCTATAACGCATAACGTATAACGTATAACGTATATCGTATAACGTATAACGTATAACGTAAAACGTTTAACGTATAACCTATAACGTCTAACGTATAACGTATAACGTATAACGTATATCCTATAACGCATAACGTATAACGTATAACGTATATCGTATAACGTATAACGTATAACGTAAAACGTTTAACGTATAACCTATAACGTCTAACGTATAACGTATAACGTATAACGTATACCGTATAACGTATAACGTATAACGTATAACGTATAACGTATAACGTATAACGTCAAACGTATAACGTATAACGCATAACGTATAACGTATAACGCATAACGCATAACGTATAACGTATAACGTATAACGTATAATATATAACGTATAACGTATAACGTATAACATATATCGTATAACGTATAACGTATAACGTATAACGTTTAACGTATAACGTATAACGTATAACGTATAACGTATAACGTATAACGTATAACGTATAACGTACATCGTATAACGTCAAACGTGTAACGTATAACGTATAACGTATAACGTATAACGCATAACGTATAACGTATAACGTATAACGCATAACGTATAACGTATAACGTATAACGTATAACGTATAACGTATAACGTATAACGTATAACTTATAACGTAAAACGTATTACATATTACGTATAACGAGTAACGTATAACGTGTAACGTATAACGTATAACGTATGTTGTATAACGTATAACGCATAACGTATAACGTATAACGTATATCGTATAACGTAAACGTATAACGTAAAACGTTTAACGTATAACCTATAACGTCTAACGTATAACGTATAACGTATAACGTATATCCTATAACGCATAACGTATATCGTATAACGTATATCGTATAACGTATAACGTATAACGTAAAACGTTTAACGTATAACCTATAACGTCTAACGTATAACGTATAACGTATAACGTATACCGTATAACGTATAACGTATAACGTATAACGTATAACGTATAACGTATAACGTCAAACGTATAACGTATAACGCATAACGTATAACGTATAACGCATAACGCATAACGTATAACGTATAACGTATAACGTATAATATATAACGTATAACGTATAACGTATAACATATATCGTATAACGTATAACGTATAACGTATAACGTTTAACGTATAACGTATAACGTATAACGTATAACGTATAACGTATAACGTATAACGTATAACGTATGACGTATCACGTATAAGGTATGACCTATAACGCATAACGGATAGCGTATAACGCATAACGTATAACGTATAACGTATAACGTATAACGTATAACGTATAACGTATAACGTATAACGTATAACGAATAACGTATAACGTATAACGTATAACGTATAACGTATAACGTATAACGTATAACTTATAACGTAAAACGTATTACATATTACGTATAACGAGTAACGTATAACGTGTAACGTATAACGTATAACGTATAACGTGTAACGTATAACGTATAACGTATAACGTATACCGTATAACGTATAACGTATAACGTATATCGTATAACGTATAACGAATAACGTATAACGTATAACGTATAACGTATAACGTATAATGTATAACGTATAACGTATAACGTATAACGTATAACGTAAAACGTATAACGTATAACGTATAACGTATAACGTATAACGTATAACGTTTAACGTATAACGTATAACGTATAACGTATAACGTATAACGCATAACGTATAACGTATAACGTATAACGTATAACGTATAACGAATAACGTATAACGTATAACGTATAACGTAAAACGTACAAGGTATAACGTATAACGTATAACGTATAACGTATAACGTGTAACGCATAACGTATAACGTATAACGAATAACGTATAACGTATAACGTATAACGTATAACGTATAACGTATAATGTATAACGTATAACGTATAACGTATAACGTAAAACGTATAACATATAACGTATAACGTATAACGTATAACGTATAACGTATAACGTATAACGTATAACGTATAACGTATAACGTATAACGTATAACGAATAACGTATAACGTATAACGTATAACGTAAAACGTACAAGGTATAACGTATAACGTATAACGTGTAACGCATAACGTATAACGTATAACGAATAACGTATAACGTATAACGTATAACGTATAACGTATAACGTATAATGTATAACGTATAACGTATAACGTATAACGTAAAACGTATAACATATAACGTATAACGTATAACGTATAACGTATAACGTATAACGTATAACGTATAACGTATAACGTATAACGTATAACGTATAACGTATAACGTATAACGTATAACGTATAACGTATAACGTATAACGTATAACGTATATCCTATAACGCATAACGTATAACGTATAACGTATATCGTATAACGTATAACGTATAACGTAAAACGTTTAACGTATAACCTATAACGTCTAACGTATAACGTATAACGTATAACGTATATCCTATAACGCATAACGTATAACGTATAACGTATATCGTATAACGTATAACGTATAACGTAAAACGTTTAACGTATAACCTATAACGTCTAACGTATAACGTATAACGTATAACGTATACCGTATAACGTATAACGTATAACGTATAACGTATAACGTATAACGTATAACGTCAAACGTATAACGTATAACGCATAACGTATAAAGTATAACGCATAACGCATAACGTATAACGTATAACGTATAACGTATAATATATAACGTGTAACGTATAACGTATAACGTATAACGTATATCGTATAACGTATAACGTATAACGTATAACGTATAACGTTTAACGTATAACGTACAACGTATAACGTATAACGTATAACGTATAACGTATAACGTATAACGTACAGCGTATAACGTCAAACGTGTAACGTATAACGTATAACGTATAACGTATAACGCATAACGTATAACGTATAACGTATAACGCATAACGTATAACGTATAACGTATAACGTATAACGTATAACGTATAACGTATATCCTATAACGCATAACGTATAACGTATAACGTATATCGTATAACGTATAACGTATAACGTAAAACGTTTAACGTATAACCTGTAACGTCTAACGTATAACGTATAACGTATAACGTATACCGTATAACGTATAACGTATAACGTATAACGTATAACGTATAACGTATAACGTATAACGTATAACGTTTAACGTATAACGTACAACGTATAACGTATAACGTATAACGTAAAACGTATAATGAATAACGTATAACGTATAACGTATAACGTATAACGTATAACGTATAACGTATAACGTATAACGTATAACGTATAACTTATAACGTAAAACGTATTACATATTACGTATAACGAGTAACGTATAACGTGTAACGTATAACGTATAACGTATAACGTATAACGTATAACGCATAACGTATAACGTATAACGTATATCGTATAACGTAAACGTATAACGTAAAACGTTTAACGTATAACCTATAACGTCTAACGTATAACGTATAACGTATAACGTATATCCTATAACGCATAACGTATAACGTATAACGTATATCGTATAACGTATAACGTATAACGTAAAACGTTTAACGTATAACCTATAACGTCTAACGTATAACGTATAACGTATAACGTATACCGTATAACGTATAACGTATAACGTATAACGTATAACGTATAACGTATAACGTCAAACGTATAACGTATAACGCATAACGTATAACGTATAACGCATAACGCATAACTTATAACGTATAACGTATAACGTATAATATATAACGTATAACGTATAACGTATAACATATATCGTATAACGTATAACGTATAACGTATAACGTTTAACGTATAACGTATAACGTATAACGTATAACGCATAACGTATAACGTATAACGTATGACGTATCACGTATAAGGTATGACCTATAACGCATAACGGATAGCGTATAACGCATAACGTATAACGTATAACGTATAACGTATAACGTATAACGTATAACGTATAACGTATAACGTATAACGAATAACGTATAACGTATAACGTATAACGTATAACGTATAACGTATAACGTATAACGTATAACTTATAACGTAAAACGTATTACATATTACGTATAACGAGTAACGTATAACGTGTAACGTATAACGTATAACGTATAACGTATAACGTATAACGTATAACGTATACCGTATAACGTATAACGTATAACGTATAACGTATAACGTATAACGTATAACGTATAACGTATAACGTATAACGTATATCCTATAACGCATAACGATTAACGTATAACGTATATCGTATAACGTATAACGTATAACGTAAACGTTTAACGTATAACCTATAACGTCTAACGTATAACGTATAACGTATAACGTATATCCTATAACGCATAACGTATAACGTATAACGTATATCGTATAACGTATAACGTATAACATAAAACGTTTAACGTATAACCTATAACGTCTAACGTATAACGTATAACGTATAACGTATACCGTATAACGTATAACGTATAACGTATAACGTAAAACGTATAACATATAACGTATAACGTATAACGTATAACGTATAACGTATAACGTATAACGTATAACGTATAACGTATAACGTATAACGTATAACGTATAACGTATAACGTATAACGTATAACGTATAACGTATAACGTATAACGTATAACGTATATCCTATAACGCATAACGTATAACGTATAACGTATATCGTATAACGTATAACGTATAACGTAAAACGTTTAACGTATAACCTATAACGTCTAACGTATAACGTATAACGTATAACGTATATCCTATAACGCATAACGTATAACGTATAACGTATATCGTATAACGTATAACGTATAACGTAAAACGTTTAACGTATAACCTATAACGTCTAACGTATAACGTATAACGTATAACGTATACCGTATAACGTATAACGTATAACGTATAACGTATAACGTATAACGTATAACGTCAAACGTATAACGTATAACGCATAACGTATAAAGTATAACGCATAACGCATAACGTATAACGTATAACGTATAACGTATAATATATAACGTATAACGTATAACGTATAACGTATAACGTATATCGTATAACGTATAACGTATAACGTATAACGTATAACGTTTAACGTATAACGTACAACGTATAACGTATAACGTATAACGTATAACGTATAACGTATAACGTACAGCGTATAACGTCAAACGTGTAACGTATAACGTATAACGTATAACGTATAACGCATAACGTATAACGTATAACGTATAACGCATAACGTATAACGTATAACGTATAACGTATAACGTATAACGTATAACGTGTATCCTATAACGCATAACGTATAACGTATAACGTATATCGTATAACGTATAACGTATAACGTAAAACGTTTAACGTATAACCTGTAACGTCTAACGTATAACGTATAACGTATAACGTATACCGTATAACGTATAACGTATAACGTATAACGTATAACGTATAACGTATAACGTATAACGTATAACGTTTAACGTATAACGTACAACGTATAACGTATAACGTATAACGTAAAACGTATAATGAATAACGTATAACGTATAACGTATAACGTATAACGTATAACGTATAACGTATAACGTATAACGTATAACGTATAACGTATAACTTATAACGTAAAACGTATTACATATTACGTATAACGAGTAACGTATAACGTGTAACGTATAACGTATAACGTATAACGTATAACGTATAACGTATAACGCATAACGTATAACGTATAACGTATATCGTATAACGTAAACGTATAACGTAAAACGTTTAACGTATAACCTATAACGTCTAACGTATAACGTATAACGTATAACGTATATCCTATAACGCATAACGTATAACGTATAACGTATATCGTATAACGTATAACGTATAACGTAAAACGTTTAACGTATAACCTATAACGTCTAACGTATAACGTATAACGTATAACGTATACCGTATAACGTATAACGTATAACGTATAACGTATAACGTATAACGTATAACGTCAAACGTATAACGTATAACGCATAACGTATAACGTATAACGCATAACGCATAACTTATAACGTATAACGTATAACGTATAATATATAACGTATAACGTATAACGTATAACATATATCGTATAACGTATAACGTATAACGTATAACGTTTAACGTATAACGTATAACGTATAACGTATAACGCATAACGTATAACGTATAACGTATGACGTATCACGTATAAGGTATGACCTATAACGCATAACGGATAGCGTATAACGCATAACGTATAACGTATAACGTATAACGTATAACGTATAACGTATAACGTATAACGTATAACGTATAACGAATAACGTATAACGTATAACGTATAACGTATAACGTATAACGTATAACGTATAACGTATAACTTATAACGTAAAACGTATTACATATTACGTATAACGAGTAACGTATAACGTGTAACGTATAACGTATAACGTATAACGTATAACGTATAACGTATAACGTATACCGTATAACGTATAACGTATAACGTATAACGTATAACGTATAACGTATAACGTATAACGTATAACGTATAACGTATATCCTATAACGCATAACGATTAACGTATAACGTATATCGTATAACGTATAACGTATAACGTAAAACGTTTAACGTATAACCTATAACGTCTAACGTATAACGTATAACGTATAACGTATATCCTATAACGCATAACGTATAACGTATAACGTATATCGTATAACGTATAACGTATAACATAAAACGTTTAACGTATAACCTATAACGTCTAACGTATAACGTATAACGTATAACGTATACCGTATAACGTATAACGTATAACGTATAACGTATAACGTATAACGTATAACGTCAAACGTATAACGTATAACGCATAACGTATAACGTATAACGCATAACGCATAACGTATAACGTATAACGTATAACGTATAATATATAACGTATAACGTATAACGTATAACATATATCGTATAACGTATAACGTATAACGTATAACGTTTAACGTATAACGTATAACGTATAACGTATAACGTATAACGTTTAACGTATAACGTATAACGTACAGCGTATAACGTCAAACGTGTAACGTATAACGTATAACGTATAACGTATAACGCATAACGTATAACGTATAACGTATAACGCATAACGTATAACGTATAACGTATAACGTATAACGTATAACGTATAACGTACAACGTATAACGTATAACGTATATCGTATAACGTATTACGTATAACGTATAACGTTTAACGTATAACGTATAACGTATAACGTATAACGTATAACGTATAACGTATAACGTATAACGTATAACGTTAACGTATAACGTATAACGTATAACGTATAACGTATAACGTATAACGTATAACGTATAACGTATAACGTATAACGTATAACGTATAACGTATA